>NW_006399836.1:10299762-10314343 GCF_000299155.1 Elephantulus edwardii
CACACAGTCAAAAGCCTTTGCATAGTCAATGAAGCACAGATAGACATTCTTCTGGTATTCTCTGCTTTCTGCCAAGAGCCATCTAACATTAGCTATAATATCCCTAGTACCACGACCTCTTCTAAATTCAGCCTGCACATTTGGCACTTCTCTGTTGACATATTGCTCCAGTCGTTTTTGGATAATTTTCAGCAGAATCTTTACAATATCTTTGTAAAGAAATATTAATCACCATTGGACTATGTCCACCATTACCCTGTCTTTTCTGGTCCCCGCCGGATCTGTCTCATTTCCTTCACCCAATTCCTCCACCCACCAAATTGTGCAACCCTGTGATTTCGTCCCTACCCATCCGCACTTTCTGCTCCCAACCCTTACTCCCTTAGATCCCCACACATGTTTTTTACAGTTAAAAAAATTACAGCTTTGAAAACTGCAAGCCTATGGGGCAGTTCTACACTGTCCTGTAGGGGTTGCCATGAGTCAGAATTAACTTGATGGCAAAAGCTTGTGCATTGTATCTGGCTGTGGTGAAGACCCTTGAGTAGAACAGTGGAGAGAGGGGAGCAGAGAAAGACAGGTGGGAAGACAGCGACAGATGGCCGGAAACAGGAGCAGCCACAGCCGGGGCCCCAGTACAGCTACCTGAAGAGAGATGAGGAAACGAGAAGCAATGGGGACACGTCTGCTAATGTGACTGGGGGCAGGGGTGGGGAAGCAAGAGCACCTCCACGGCAGGGCCTCAAGGGAGCCTATTGTGAGGTTCCTAGACACCTTGGACCCCCGCATCATACCACCCTCCAGGTCAGCTAGGTCACAGGCTGAACCAGCCTCAGGAGACTGTGACTCAGGATGGCCGAGGGCAGGCCGAGGAAACCCCCTGCCCGTCTCTGAGCCTCTGACAACCTCCCTGCTCACTTTCCACACCAGGCCCAGTCATGACACCCAAGGGACATGCTCCATTTCCCATTACCTCCTGACCCCGGAAGACACTATTTCTGTGTAACTGGACAGGGGTGGGCAGGAAGGAAGAGGGTGGGGGTGGGAGAGTGGATGTGCTCTGAGCAGGGAAGCTGCGGCTTGAGTCATGATGAAGGCTGACCAAATGCTTCAGGTTAGCATCTGAATGCCTTAGTCATTGTGCCACCAGGGCTGCTTTCTCCTTCTAAGATAGTGTCATTTTTTCCACAGATAAGAAACTGAAGCACAGAGATATCAGCTAACTGGTCCAGGTGAAGTAAGATTTGAACCCTAACAGTCTGCCTCCATAGTTTTGTTCTTAACCCTGAGACAGTAATTCTAGGGCTTCACAGTCTCAGTTTCCCTATCTGAAATAATAACAATAATAGTTGATCTTACAGAGAACCCATTGTTCTTGGCACTTTGAACACGGCTTCTGCCCTCCTGGGTCTCAGTTGAGTGCATGAGCTGGGCTTGAAGCCCATCAGTGCTGTGCTGTTTCAGCTGCTGACAAGTTGGCCTTTGCCCTGTGGCGACCCCACACACAGTACAACAGAACACCGCTGGTCTTGCACCATCCCCGTAATCAATTGCAGACTGGATAGGGTTTTTATTTGCTGATTTTCAAGAGTAGATTTCCAGGCCTTTCCTCGTGGTCTGTATTAGTCTGGATGCTCTAGGCATAATAACAGCACACGAGCCCCCACTGGGAGCATGGTGACTGTATGTGAGCTGTTGTCCAGGAATCAAAGACAAGGCTCCAACATGGAGGGCGAGAGGATTGCACCACTCACTCATCAATGCTCCAAGCACAGTTTGAACCCATGGGCTGCTCTGTGAGACGAAGATGAGCGATCTCCTCCCACAAAATGAAACCTGCTGGAGGGTCCGCTATGGGTCCGTTCCAACTCGATCGATGGTACACAGCAAATGCCTTAAAAGCAAAGCACAGAATGCTTCGAGCTACAGCAGGCACCTGAGCACACTCCACTCCTGCAAAGACTCAGTGATGTAGGGAGCTCTGGTGATGTAGTGGTAAGAAGCTGCACTGCAATCCCAAGAGCTGCGCGGTTCGAACCCACCAGATGCTCTGCTGAAGGAGGAATGATCTCCTTCCGTACCAGTCAGATCCCATCTGACAGTACACACACACACACAAAATAAAAAAATAAAATAAATTTTTAAAAAAAGACTCAGTGATGCAGTGGGCAAGAGAGATTGGCAAGCCGATACCTGTAGGATTGCAGGACCAGCACTACCAGACAGGGAAGCAACAGTGACGTGAGAGCACGCAGTGGAGTCTGCCCAAGGGAAGGTAGGTAGTCAGGGAGGGCTTCCATGAGGAAGTGACAGCAGTAGTCATCTGGGAATGCAGACTCGATGGTGATAGTAAAGGCAGAGGGGCCAGCTAGTAGGGAAACCCATAGCTGTGCAAGGGTCAAGTTTGAGGATCTGAAGGGATGTTGACTGTGGTCAGAGCAAGAGGTGGGAAGCGATGAAAGAGCCAGTGAGAAAGTCAGGGTCCACTGTCGGAGGGGCATGGTGCCTCACCGGGGGACCTCGACCTCCTTCCCCGCCCCCCATGGGTGGCAGGGGACAAAAGGGCTGAGGACATGTCCAGCTTTGTGTACTGAATGGCCAGGCAGCACCAGGTAACTGTTGTTAGGTGCCATTGAATCGTGTACAACTCATAGCAACCCTATGAACAGCAGATCTGAGCTCTTGTCTTATCCTGTATCATCCTGACAGTCTTGGGTACACCTGAGCCCATCGCTGCAGCCACCGTGTCAATCTATCTCAGTGAGTGTCTTCCTGTCCTTCTCTGACTCTCCACCTTTTCAAGAACAATGTCCAAGAATAGTCTCTCCTAAAACACGCCCAAACATTCTTCTAGGCCGTATAACCCTGGTGTGTCCACTCGCCATATAGAGGTAACTTGTGGTTGCTGGGAAGCTGAACACTGTGACACTGATGTTTGTTACCAATGCTGGACAGTGTTTGGTGGAGCTTCCCAATTAAAACAAGCTTAGAAGCAGGAGTGGCAATCACTTCCATAGTAACTTGCCTCCAAAAACTCTATGAACCTGGAGAAAGGATGAAAGTCACACAAGTGTTGAGGATTTTTGTTCATAGGGTCGCTATGAGTCGCCTATGACTCAACGGCACTTAACAACAACAACAACAAAACATGCCCAAAGTATGTGAGATGAAGTTTCACCATTTTTGCTTCCATGGGGCACTCTGACTGCACCTTCTCCAAGACCTATCTGTTGGTGTCATTCTGTCCCAACCAGCAGGGCCTGCAAAGCTTCCTCCGTGACCGCTACTACCTCTGCTCTGTGACATGGACAACGTAAGTGCTCATAGCTGTGGGCAGTGATGAGGTCACGTCTGGAGCCAGGGCAAGCCTCAGATCTCCACACAACCAGGTTATTGCCGTGTCCCCTGGACCCAGGACAATGTCTGCACATAGTTTGTTGTTAGTTGCCGTAGAATCGACTATAACGTGTCATGGCCCCATGAACAACAAACCCTTGCCTGATCACGTCCACTAGTCACTGGGTCAGGTCACCTCGTAAAGGGTCAGAGAAGGTGCTCAGCAAACGGCCGCTGCCACCACCGCCTTCTCTCTGGAGATGGAGCCCCCTGGGGTGCAGAGAGTTAACGTGGGCAGCTGCTAATAAAAAGGTTCCAGTATACCCAGATGCACCTCGGAAGAAAAGCCTGACAATCTATTTTTTTAAAAACCAGCCATTAAAACCCTCGGAGAACACGGTTTTACTCAGACACATCTGGGGTCACCATGCATTTGAGTAGCCTCTGTGGAAACTCTTTTTCTCCTCCTCCCTTTGGGGTGCAGTGTGAAAAAGGCTTGGCGGCCTGCTGGGACTGAAGCAGACTCAGGCCCAGGCAGAGTGCTTGGGGCTTATAATGTCCTCGTGACGTCTGTGAAATCAGTCCTAGGCACCCAGACTGGAGGAGACAGGGGTTGGCAGAGGGCAAAGAGTTCACATTTCCACGGCACCTGATACATGGAGGGTGCTCAAAACATGTGTATTAAAACTGAACCCACAACTTCTGGGGCAGCTCCTTGCGTCTTTGGACACCTCAGGCTTCTTCTGAGACCCTGCTTTGTAGAAGATGTCCTCGGTGGAACAGCTGGCCAGCTGGTTTCCACAGAAGGCCCTGGAGCATAGCGAGGAGGTCAAAGACCATTAGGAACTTGCTCCAGGGCCCTGTACAGGGTGAGGATGGAAGCCTTCCCCTCTGAGGGTCAGAGGTGGCCCAGATGGGACAGGAACTGGAACTGTTGAGAGGCAGCACACTTAAGGCTCACTGACCCCCCAGTCCCTCCTGAAAAACAGGAAGTGTCACAGGCCCCAAATAGCTGCTGACTCTCGAAGTTTCCAGCCGCGTGTCTGGCCTAGTCCCAGTGAGCGCATGTGGGGGAGAGGTCTTTCGTGGGGCTTGGATCTGGCCGACAACCTCACCCCACCCTCATCTGTACCCGAGGGAGGTGAGCCACTTCTCGAAGGTTCCTGAAAGCAATTCTGGAAGTCTCCATTTCTGAGTATTTCTAAGTATTAGGGTTCTGACTCACACCAGGCCTTTCACTTCCTGACTTTAACAAAGAATAAAGGTGGGGTGGGGACTGGAGGGACATGCCTCCTCAAGGCCTTTTGGGAACAGGGTGGAGGAAGTCCCGGGAAAACAGTGCCCAGCACTCACCTCTCAGCCCGGAGCTGCTGGGCTTGGCTCATGGCGGTCAGTCTGTGAGAGCAGGTGGCAGAAAGCCTCGCCCCCCCCCAGCCCAAGCTGAGTTCCACTCTGGTTTCCCAACAGCCCCCTGTGGCTCAGCCTTTGGTCCTGGGAGTCCCCAGCAGCTGCCTTTGGGGAGGCCCCACCCCTGTCTCTCAATTTGAGAAGGGGCTCCTCCTCCAGCCTCGGGCCTAGCCTTTACTTCCTCTTACCCAACCCCGGCCACAGACATTGGGGGAAGTGTCTCCCTTGGGAGCTGGCCTTACAGGAGTCCACTGACCTTGGACTTTAGACATTTCCTCAGTGGTGGTGCCTGACTCAGTCACCCAGAGGACTGTCACCTTGAGAGTCATTTCCCTTCTTCACCAAGCCCACCCTGCACCCCTTTCCTGTCAAACTTTCTTGCAGGCTGTGTCCTAGGCTTAGCAGCCTGGTTTCTTGTTTGCTTGCCATTCCTTAAGGTCTGCTCCAATGCCACCTCTTCTAGGAAGTCCTCCTGGCTCTGCCAACAGCTCTCGGAGAGTTAATGTTCATAGACACCTGTTGGATGGAGGTTGAGTTATACTGTCAAGCCCTGGCCCAGAGCTCTGCCCTGTGTGTACCTCCTCTCTGCAGACCCGCGCTCTCCACAGGGCTGCGGCCATGCCGCGCCTGCACACGCTGCTTCTGTCTGCAAACCCTCCCACCATTCCACTCTGCTCTTAGGGGAAGGGCACACTTCTTGTCCCAGCAGCCTCTCACGTCCAGCAGCTTCCTCACCTGCACCCCCTCCTTCTCACACCCACCTTCTTTCCATTTCTAAAACATTTAGGATTTTCATATATCCTGCTCGGTCAGCTGGAAAGCTCCTTCCTGTCCCCCTTTATAGCTTGGCTCAGAGCTTGTTCTCAACAGAGATCTTCGCTGACCCCTCTCCCTACAATCACCTCTCCCCATTATGTGCTCCTTCAGGTCCTGGCCCTTTTATTTCAGTACACTCAGAAGTATTGTTGTTATTGTTGTTAAGTGCCATCGAGTCGTAGGCGACTCATAGTGACCCTATGTACAAAAGTCCTCAACACTTGTGTGACTTTCATCCTTTCTCCAGGTTCATAGGCAAGGTATTTCGGGAGTAGGTGCCACTCCTGCTTCCAAGCTTGTTTTAATCGAGGAGCTCCACCAAACCCTATCCACCATGAGTAGCCATTAACATATTTGACACATCAGTGTCACAGTGTTCAGCTTCACAGCGACCACAAGTTTGTGCATTTTTCTTTTTAGCTGCTCCCTCCCTCCACCAGCACAATGTCAGGCTCATTGCGAGGGCTCAGCCAGTGTTTGATGTGTGAATGAAGGGCTCCGTCTCACACCTGTGGTGCTTGGCTCAGAGGGAAGCAACCCAAGGAGGCGTGGGCAAAGAGGTGGCACAGACACCCCCAGAGACCTCGAGCAGGTCAACGCACACTCATCACACACGCCTGTGCCCACTTGCACACATGTGTTCACACGCATCACAGATGACCGCTTCTCCTCACAGTTGTACTTGTTCTCACTTATTCACACTCATATATATTTATACACACACGTGCACACATGCACCATTGTCACCGCACACACACGTACATATTTAGATGCATACACACACATGCACATATATATTCATAATCCTACACACTCGTGTGTGTGCATTCATGTCCACGTACCTCACACATCGACACAGACATACGCTTACGCACGCTCACTCATACTCATGTCAAACTCACATCAATACACACACTCAAATGCATATTCACACTTACCCATACACACGTGTTCTCAGTCCTCACGCTGACACATTCATGTTCAGACTCACACATGCACATTTGCCCATGCTCATCACACACACATACACACACACACACAGATACATACTCTACTCATTATACGCAATCCCATGCACAACACACATGCCTAATTCCTGCAATCACACCAGGCTGGCAGCTAAGAAATTCTGTATCAGTACTCACACACTTGCACAATAACACACCCACTCACCTGCACGTCCATACCCATACTTGCACTCACGCTCACAAGTATATACACTCACACAGCCATTGCAAACAAGAAGTCAGTAGAGAAAGGGCAGTGATGAGGAAGGACCCTGACTTCAGGTCCATAAGCGTCCAGATAATGTGACTTCCTCCAGCTTGCCCCAAACCCATGCCACACAGGGACCCTCAGGACTGGGCCAGGGGAATGTGGGGACAGAGCCAGCTAGATGAAGCCTGGAGCCAGGGTCCCCACTCTCACCTCCCAGCACGGACACTGGGAACGGGAGTCACTCTCCAGATTCTTAGGGCTGAATGACCCCGAGAAGGAAAAGGGAGAGAGCAGCACAGCCTCAGGCCCGACCTCACCTCGGAACCTCATCTCTGCTCCACTCAGCCACCCCGAGGGACCTTCTGCCCCAAATAGAGCTCAGGGCGGAGCCAGAGTCCCCATCACGGGACACGTTCTGGGCCCGGCCCACAGTCCTGGCCCATTGAGGATCTCTCTCGCTTCATACCTCAGCTGGGCCAGGGCCACAAACACAGTGTCTTCTTTGGGACAGAACTGGAGCAGGACAGGAGGGAACAAGCACAGGCAACGATGTAGACAGACCAGCAACAGCCAGTTATTGAGCAAGAAGTAAGTATGAGACACAGAGATGCACCGACATGGCAGAGTGCATGGAAGCTAACGTTCCTATCCTGCTCCAAACATTAACATGGGTTACATTTCAACATTCTGAGCCAAGGTCAAAAGCAAGAGTGTATAACTTCCAGGTTCTAAGAGAAGGAACAGGAATTCATACCAGTGAAATCCCACTTCCCATGAGGAGACCAATGATGGCTGGGAGCTGTAGGTGCTGAGATTATAACACCAATTTAGGAATTAGGTTCAGGCTGCAAGTCTGTTGTTGGCAGACAGTCAAATCTAAGTTCCTGGTGGGAAGCCAGGTGTCAGAGGTGATTAGGAGAACAGAATTTCTTAGCTGTCAGCCTGGTGTGATTGCAGGAACTGGGCAGCTCTCTGAGGCCAGGGGTGTAAGTAACAAGGGATAGTACACCGAGTTGGATCCTTAAGTCTGAAACATGGACGGGTGTGAGGTCCATATATAAGCTTCCCACGCGGTGCAGAAATCCCAAGCTGAAGCACTACATAAAAATAGTTTGGAGTCAGTGAGTCTGCAGGGGACCCAACAAAACTGCCCCATGAGCTCATAGACCAAAATTATAAAACCTATCAGGAACTCCTACAGTATGGGAAACAGCTTACAGACGCTCTGCACAGCAGAATTCACACCTGAAGAGCTGGAAATAATACAGATGATGGTGTGGGTCCAGTCGTTGGAATCCCCAGCCCCCTCGTCTTGAGGATAACAATGAATTGATAAGCTAAAGGACAGGGTATGACCGGTGGCTGTGTCAGGAAGTGCAAGCACTTAGCCATGACAGAGGAAGAGGTCTAGAACTGATCAGGAAGTGACAAAATAAGTTTAGTGAGAAAATGTGCTACCATGCTGACATATGTGCATCATTGAAAAGACCTACTTGTGTATAAAAACATACAACTACATGTAGGCAAGTGTGACAGTGTTATGATCGTGTCTGTGAGTGATGAGCAGGGTTGTAACACCATGAGAGAATGTAGATGTCTAGTTAGGGTGAGGATAAATTCATAGACAAATGGACTTGGAAACTTGGAAAAGATCTGTGCACTTTGTTGGTCCCTTCTTTACTCAGCTACAAATCATCGCCATGATCAGGGGCCACCAAGTCAACTGAGTCAAGTGGATCTCGTGCATCTCGGGGCAGAACTGTATTCCCTCGAGTTCCAATGAAGCTTTTTCAGAAGTAGGCCACCAGGCCTTTCTTCTGTGGTGCCTCTGGGTGGACTCAAAGACCCAACCTTTCCATTAGCAGCCAAGTGTGTTAGGTGTCTTTATCAGGGACCATATGGAACATAGGTATAAACAGCTGAAACTTAAACCAAACCAGTTAGTGTCAAGATGATTTCTACTCATAGTCTGATAAGTTGTGAGCTACAACATCAGAGCTCCCTGTAACAAGTGTGTAAAGGTAAGTATTGATGGAAAAGTGCCTAGGCGCATGGACATGCCTTGTTCTTGTCCTTGTTTAGGGAGGCCTGGTGGTGTAGTCCATGGAGCACTGGGTGGGTAACCCACAGTGAGCACCCCTCTGGGATTCAAATCCACCGGAGAAAGCTGGGTAATCTCTCATATGCAACTTACAACCTCCAAAAATCCATTGGAGAGTCAGCTGTGAATCAGCCCTGAATCAACGGCAATAAATGAGCAGTAGTCTCATTTCTAGAGAGGTGTGTGTGTGTGTGTGTGTGTGAGAGAGAGAGAGAGAGAGAGAGAGAGAGACAGCAGAAAAGGTGGAGGGAGTGGCAGGTTCTGTACATGCCGGGTCTGAGAGGCCAAGGTCCCAGAGTTCATCTTTCTGGTTGCTCCAAGTCTTAACCTTCCCTTAAGGAGCTCTAGTGACAGAGTGTTGTGTGTTCTGCAAGTAACCCAAGGATGAGCAGTTCAAATCCACCACTTGCTTTACAAGAGGAAGATGGTCAGTCTCCTCCCCCACAAGAGGCCTCCTGCAGCCCGGTTCTGTCACTGCCGCCACATCTGCAGCGGGGGAACATGGTGTCCATGGAGGGGTCCGGGACTGAGGAGAGGGGCAGCTTGCTGCGCCTCCCCCGCTCTTCTCTCCTCGTCTATGGTTCTGCTGAATAGGAATATTTCTCTGGCTCCTCATACGCAGAACACTGCTGCTAATTTTATGCCCGAGCTCTGAGACTGTGTAATTTGAAGCCAGACACTCTGTCAGCAGCGGGCTCCTGGCCTGCTGCTGCCGGCCGCTGCTGCTACTGCTGAGGTTCCTGCCTTCTCCCCACCTCACCCCACGTCTGGCCTTGGGGGAGAAAGAGGTGGAAGAATAGCCTGGCAGATGAGCCAAACTGCACGCATCCTGTCAAGAACTCATTTGTCCAGCTTCCCAGGATGATACAAAGGAACGCCTCAAGCAAGCTCTTGAAAACACGGGCTGACTCTTCCCCAGCCTAGGAGGAAACACAAGAGCAATTCCACAGTCTCAATTGGTATTGCAAAATGCAAGCTCTAAAGCACATGGATCTTATTCAGAGAAGACCGTGCCTCAGGCCCCAACTTTCTTTCACATTACTTTGAAAACACACACAACTACAACAATCTAGAGGTTTGAAGTGACATCTTAGGTGCAAGCTGAGAATGGCTTGGGGCAGTTGGAGCAAAGAACAGTTGGGTGACAACTGGACAGTGATGAAAAGGCTGAGACAGTGAGGAAAACAGCCTTGAGCTCTCACACATGAATGCCAATGGTCATTTGGAGGTGGGACACCCAAGCTTATTGATCTCCCTTCATAGCCATGCCTCCAGGGAAAGATTTAAGATGTTCAGAACACACCAGACAGAGTGATCCCTGGAGCAGAGTCTGAGCGAGGAATGGGTGTCAAAGTCACGACCTGGAAGCTTCCTTATTCAGAAGCATGGAAGATAAAATAGTGTCTTGGAGCTGAGGGAACCAGCTCCCGAGTAGCCAGGGGTTTTGGCCAGGAGCTCTAGGCACACACAGGGACTGGAAGGTGGTGGCAGACAGGGTCTGGAAGGAAGTGGACATAGTCTTTGGACCAGAAGATGACCTAGGGAACTTACTGGGGACACGGTGTGTGCCTGCAGCCTGAGTCAGTGGCTCTCCAAGGAGGCTGGAGAAGGAAAATCCTCGATTAGGCAGAGCAAGATGCCCGGGAATCCCTCACGCACTGAATTCCCCAATCCTGACCCACATGTGTCTCCCTTTATAATTTATGAGGGGAGCTTTGCTGGGCCTTCTCCTTGGCCATAAATAACCACCCCTGGCAGGCCCCTGGAGCAGTGTTTGAAGGCAGAGAGAATGTGCACAAGGCCACCAAGGCGGTGAGCTCCTGAGGGCAGAGGGAGGCCAGAGGGGTCTACCTACACTGAGAGCCAGGCTCATGGCAAAGCTGGGTCTTGAACTTGAGGGTCCAGGCTCTCTGACAGACAAACTGTACAATCTTGAGGAAGTTGTTGAACCTCTGTGAACAGTGGCTCCATTGAGGTTAAAGACACACACACACACACACACACACACACACACACACGAACTTTAAGAAAAAGTGACACCAAGATAGGCCTGGGAAGGTGGGGGGTAGGCCGGGGCTATAGGACGAGAGTCTTTCAAGGCAGTAGTGTTACCAAAGACTCGTCACTTCCTCAGGGCCAAATCTTGTCTTTTTTGTGGAAAAGAGGATTTTTATCTTGGCCAGCAGAAGTGGGAGGAGTTCCAGGGAGCTGCAGACAGGTAAGGCCAGGTGGACTCTGAGAGCTGGGAACTTACTACTCTTTCCACAGTGGAAGGATGACATCATGAAGTTACTGCAATGGATGACACCAAGCCTAGGGATGGTACTGTCTGGAGCCATCTTGTTATTGTTTTAAATGGAGGTAATAATACCTTCCTCTTAAGACTACTGTATTTTGTTTTTCAAAATGCACCTATTAGTGTTTTTGTTGGTGGTGTGTGCCGTGGAGTCTGAAACGACCCATAGCTGGCCATCCAGTGGGTTCTCAGAGGCAGTAAATCCCACAGGAAGAGATTACCCACCATTCTATCAGGAGCAGCTGGTGGAGTCTAACCACGTGCATTTAGGATGTCAGGGCAGCTACTTACAACTGGGCTACCAGAGAGATTATGTACAGACTATGTGGAATAAACACATTGCTCCCATGACCCATAACTTCTAGAGAAGTGTTCAATGAGACAACAGATCCTAAATACGTATATAAAATTCAGCACTGGGTGTATAGTGGGGGTCAGTAAATGATAGATTGCTATTATTGATGATACTTTCCCTGGTAGGGCTTAGTTCCTCCCTTCTCTATCTTCTTATGCACACTTTCTTTTTCTCTGTAATAAAGCTCATCACGTTATATTCTGCTGGGCTCCTTCCCCTGCTCCCTATCAACTATGCATTCCCAATTAGTAGGGCATGGGCTGTGAATTTGCAAATGATTCTGCGCGTATTGTCAATATTGCCTCTGGACCACCAGGGGGCGCCGCGCTTGCACAACTCGAGTTACCACTCTGCAGCGCCACCTAGAGGATGAATCTTGTAAAAGGCCATAGAAGGACCAGTCCAATTGGAGGGTCAAATCATGAGTTGGCCAATCAGAGCGCTGCCTCCTGCACCTGAGCAGAAGGACTCAGGGGATGGTGCCTGGGAGCTGGGCATCCTGAACCTTCCCTCCACAGGCTTGAAGTCCAACAGCCAAGCTACACATAGAACTTACTGTCATCAGCCCTCAAAGCACATGGCGGGACATAGCGTCGAGCTAGCAACAGCAGAGCTCTTAACCAGTACTGAACCCACAGTACTCATTGGCTTTGTTTTGTTGTTACTTATCCTCATACGACCCCCATTCCCCCCAAAATAGGTCATTCTCTTACCTTAATTCTTTCTAGACATGAGGAGGCTGAGAAGTGTCGCAGATTAGAAAGTTAAATCGAAGTAACATCATTACTGAAAAGCAAATGCAGATTTAAAGAGATATATATTGTTTTTGTTCAGACATTCCTCTAGGTCGTATAGCCCTGGTGTACAAGTTGTGATACAGCAGTAACTTGGGGTTGCTGTGAGACTGACACGAGAAAATAAGAACTGAGGCACAAATGGAGATTTGTACACCAGTGTTCATAGCAGCGTTATTCACTATCGCAAGAACATGGGAACAGCCTAGAGATCCAACCACAAAGGAATGGATTGAAAAATTATGATACATTTACATAATGTAATATTAGACAAATTCAGAATTTGACCTTATAGCTGGCTGGATCTCAAACCCACACTGTTAATAGCTACTGTGTACTAGTTTCTACCCATTCACTGACTCACTCATTCATTCCACAACACTCGTTTAGCATCAACTTTGCAGCACAGTCAAAACCCTTGATACCAGCAGTCAGGAGATCAGGAGACACACTACATTGGGAAATCTGAAGCAAGGGACCCCTCTAAAGTACTGAGGAGCAGTGATGTCAGTTTGAAGATTAAGGTGTACCTGATTTAGGTCATGGTCTTTTAAAGCATTTGCTACGCACCTGAAAGCTCGGCAATGAATAAGGATGACAGGAGGAGAATTGGTCTTTGAGCTATGATGTCGGAGACAAGAGTTGAATATCCCATTGACTGACAAAAACCCAACAGATAGGTCTTAGAGACAGTGCAGCCAGAGTGGTCCTTAGAGGCAAAGATGACAAAGCCTCATCTCACATAATTTGGGTGTATTGTTAGGAGAGGCTATTCTTTAGAAAAGGACATCATACTTGGAGTAGTAGATATTGACAAAAGAGAAGAAGACACCCAACAAGATGAATCGACACAGTGACTGCAGCAATGGGCTCGAGTGTGGCAGAGATGACGAGGACGGCACAGGACGGGACAGGGTCCAGATCTGTTATTCATAGGGCTGCTATGAGCCGCACTCGACTCGACCACACCTAACAATAACATCACAAAATGGCACTTTCTGGTTGCACAGTGGTTAAAGCACTCCACTGCTAACAGAAAAGGCTGCGTTTTGAACTTATCAGCTGCTTGCCAAGAGAAACCTGTGACCGTCTGCTCGCACAAAGATTTACAGACTTGGAAACCTTAAGTGACAGTTGTACCCTGTCCGACAGGGTTGCTAGGAGTTGGAATTGACTCAAAGGCAGCAACAGTTTTGGTTTCAGTCTGTACTGAGTATCAACAGCGCAGGGATGAAGCCAGCACCGTGGCTGCCCTCCGGAGTTCACATGCTGTTGCAGGGATACACATGCAAATATACAGCCACACAAGCACACCTGCATACACGGGCATGTCAGACAAGTGTGGAGAATCCAGTCTCTTTGTTTCTATCTCCGTGGTTATCTTCAGTTTGAAAGGATTGCAAACACAAACATCTAGGGAGATCTAGATGAGGTCTAGATTAGAGATCTAGAGAGATCATTAAGGTCGTAGCTGGAGAAAGAGTGGAAAGGCAAGAGAGCCAGTCTGAGGCGGTAGGCTGTACCTCCTCGCACCAGCACTTTCTGACAGAAATTCACGGAATTCAAGAATTCTACATTTGCACTTAGTCCTCAAAGTCATCTTGAAGGTGAATTTGCCAAAACAGTAGGATAAAATTTGCTTTATTAGCAGTTTGTTGATATGACTTTTTTATATGACTTTTAACGTTTGCATATAGTTATTGTTATTGCTACGTGCCATCAAGTCACCTGCAACTCATAGTGACCTTATGTACATTAGCCCTAAACCCTGCCCTATCATGAGCCAATCTCATTGTCTCTGACAAACCCACTCCCATTTCTCTAGTCACTAAGTCAGTCTATCTCATTCTGGGTTTTCCTCTCTCACATCATCCCTCCACTCAACCAAGCATGGTGTCTTTCTCCAAGAACTGGTCCTTCCTGGTCATATGGCCGAAGTATGTGAGACAGAGCTTCAAAATCCTTGCCTTCAAGGAGCAGCTTGGTTCCACCCTCTCCAGGACAAACCTGCTTGCTCTCCTGGCGGTCCATGGTATGATCAACACTCTTCTCCGGCACCATAACTCAAAACATCATTCCTTCTTCTACCGCCCTGAGTTATTATTACCCAGCTCTTGGAAGCATAGCAAGTAGTTGTGAAGACCATAGCTTGAATCAGGTACACCTTAATTTCTAGACTGATATCATTGCTTTTCAGCACTTTTGAGAGACCCCCAACAGAAGTTTTTCCCAGAAAAATTTGTCTTTTGATTTTTTTT
>NW_006399836.1:10320403-10336449 GCF_000299155.1 Elephantulus edwardii
CAACGCTGTCCACCTGGGTACCCATTACCACGATTGGTACATCACTGTCACAGTCTTCAGCATCACAGCAACCACGAGTTACCTCTGTACAGCAACGCACAGACCAGTGCTATATCACCTAGAAGAATGTTTGACAGGAAGACAATTTGAACCTGGCAGAGGGCCACAGATGAAAATCACCCACCTTTGGCTTGGTAGCACAGCTTCCTTTCCACTGGGCCAACGTAGCTTTCTCTTGGTCGTCATCATTGTTATTGCTGTTTGATGCCGTCGAGTCATAGACAACTCATAGCGACCCTATGAACGAACATACATACCATTAAATAGGAACCAACTCAGAGCTGCCCCTCCATTGAGTTTCAAGGCTACAAATCTTACAGCAAGAGTGGTTTCTTTCTCTTTCTGGTATGGAGTTGTAGTGGATTCAAACCATGTGCTTTTGGGTCGGCAGCACAATTCTTTACCACTAAGCTGCCAGAGCTCCCTTTGCATATGTGACCCTGATACATGACCTTTGTTTCTTCTGTTACTCCAAACTTCGCAGAAATCGGTACCAGAAAGTCAAGCAGAAGGGCCTATAGAGCAAAAACACTCTAGGTGAGTGGTTCCCTTTAGCAAGAGTCCCCCAGCCTCTTTCTCTTCTGCATCCTCTTCAGTTTTATTCATAACAGCCTCCTGGAACCATGGTGAATGGAGAAGAGATTGAAGTTGTTAACAGTTACAGCTTGCTCGGCTCCAAAATCAACCCTCTTGGCACCAGCAGTCAAGAAATCAAAAGACGAATTGCATTAGGTAAATCTGCTGACAGGGACCTTTCCAGATTACTGAGAAGTAACGATGTCAGTCTAGAGACTAAGGTGCACCTGACTGATCCAGTCAATGGTCTTCACTTACTTGCTATGCATCAGAGAGCTGGACAATAATTAAGGACTACAGAAGAAGAATCAATGCCTTTGAATTGTGGGACTGGAGAAGAGTCTTGAACATACCATGGACCACCAAGAAAACCAATAGGTCTGTCTTGGAGAGAGTGACATAAAGTTTCTCTTTGGAGGCTAGGATTTTGAAGTTATGTCTCACATACAGGACATGTGGCCAGGAGCAACCAAGCCTTAAAAAAGGACATTATGCTCAGAAGCATGGAGGGACACCACAGAGAGGAAGACCCTGGATGAGATGGATTGATACAGTATCTGGGACAATGGGGTAGGTGTATCCGAGTCAGTGAGACTGGTTCAGTACAGGGCAGGCTTCAGAGCTATTGTACATAGGGTCGTTATGAGCTGCAGGTGACTTGACGGCACATAACAACAACTACTGGAACCAATGTTGCTCCAGGCCTCAGATCCTCTGAAGCAGCTCCTGTATCCTTCGTTTATAGAGTTCATGGCCCAACTCTGCCGGATGCCCTGTCTCCTCCTACTTAAGCAGTGCTAGACCTATGGTTCTTCACCCTGAGCCCTGACTTGGCCATTTTTAACACACGATTGAGTCTCAAGGAAGAGAAGTAACTTGCCAAAGGCACGTGATAGGAGCTGCGCACTCTTCTCTGTACCTCTCTGAGCATGAACGCTCAACCAGCATCTCTTCCTACCTGGGGAGGGTTCTAGGGGACCAACAAGGTGTGCAGAGAAGATGGCCACATGGCCACATGGAATTCCACGGGTCTGGGTGGGCACTGACCTTGGGTGTGCTGAGTAACTTGGCTCAAGTCTATAAGCTCCAACAACAAAGAGGAGAGAAGAGGGCTCCGGTTGTATCTACATACAACTGACCATTTCCTGTGCGTCCATGGTGACTGAGGAGTTATGTGGGCTTAACTTCAAGATAGAAGAAAACCAGAGGGACAAGCATGCAGACCCTCGGGCCAGATCCTAGCCATGCCCCTCAGGCCAGGTCCTAGCCCTGTTGCTGGACCAAGCTAGGGCCCTGGAAACGGAGCTAACAGTTTCCTCCTTGTGAACACTAGCTTATGTGCTAAGGGAACAGCCTCCTCTCATCCACATTCATTATGTGGCAACATCCTTAACTGTTGAGGGGTCCCTGTCTCTCTGAAGTTGTACGTGCAGCAAACAGAGAGCCTTGCATCATGTTGTTAGGTGCTGTCAAGTCAAGCATGACTCGTTGCAACCCTGTGAACAACAGACCTGAACCCTGGCCTAGCCTGTGCCATCCTCATCTTTTCAGATACACTTGAGCTCATTGCTGCAGTCACGGTGCCAGTTCATCTCATTGAGGGTCTTCTCCTCCTTTCATTGACCTTCCGATTTTTCTTTTTGTTTTTTTTTCTATATATTGTGGATTTTAATAAAAGTTGACAGAAAAGTTGCCTTTTCATTCATTCAATGTTGCACATTTTTTCCCTCTATCCTCCTCTCCCAGTTCAATTTTTAAAAAAAAAATATTCATTCACTGTTGCATGATTTCCTCATTTCCCCTCCCCAGTCCACTTTGCAATGCACCTCTTACTCCAGACTGTTGCCATAGAAAGTAATGCCTAATCATATATTCCTTCTTTTTTTTCTGAAAAGATTTTTTTCTATTTACAAAATTCCAATACAAATTTGAACAACTTCTCTCAATTTCCCTCACCCCTTCACCCACCAAATTGTACAACCCCATGATTAATCCCCTCTTCCTCCTGTACGTCCACCTCCCTCTGCTTCCAGCCTCTCCCACCCCTCCTGGATCCTTATACTCATTCTAAAATAACTGTCTTAGACAATATTTATCCTTGTGGGACTGAGTTAGTTCACTCAGCATAACGCTTTCCAGTCCCTCCCAAGTTAGGTAATAATTTACAAAGTTATTGCTCCTGCGTGGTGCATAGTATTCCACTGTGTGGATGTACCACAATTTCTCAATCCATTTGTTTGTGGTTGGACATTTGGGCTGTTACCATGTTCTTGGGATGGTGAATAATGCTACTATGAACACTGGTGTACAAATCTCAGTTTGTGCCTCAGTTCTCATATTCTCAGGGTATATTCAAAGTAGTGGAATAGCTGAGTCATATGGAATTTCTATGTTCAGCTTTTTGAGGAAGTGCCAAACTACCTTCCAGAACGGTGGCATCATTTTACAATCTCCCCAACAATATAAGAGTTCCTTTCTTGCCACATACTCTCCAACATTTATTACTTGCTGTCCTGTTAAACTTTACCACTCTTACTGGAGTGAGATGGTACCTCATTGTGGTTTTTATTTGCATCTCTCTTATCGCCAGTGATTTGGAACATTTCTTCATGTGTCTGTTTGCCATTCAAATATCTCACTCCTGGGCCTTCACAAGAAAAAGACCGATAACTCAATTACAAAATGGGCAAAAGACATGGAAAGAATTTTCACATATATTCCTTGTGCACAGTTCTTCCCCTCACGTGTTCCTTTTGCTGACCCTCCATCTTTTCAAACACAATGTCCCTTTCTAAGGATTAGCTTCTCTTTGCAATGTGCCCACAGTAGGAGAGATGAAGCTTCACCATCCTCACCTCCAAGGTGCACTCGTGAGGTCCTAGAAATTCTCTAGCTGTTCCCATCACCAAGCTCCTAAGTCTTCTCTTTCCAGGGTCCTCAGTGCCTTCTCCAGCCCCAGGCCCACACTGCACTTGATGAATTCCATCTTCAGCTGAGCCTCTGATGCTTGTCCAGGACACACATTCTTGGTTCCTCCAAAGTCACTTGCTCCAAGATCTCATCCTACATGCTGGGGAGTTCCTTCCCTGGCTTCTGTTCTGATTCCTCGGTCGTCTTCTCTGTTTACCCTGAGCGATTAGATTCTGTTCACCCTGTGAACTACTCAGCCATCTCCACACTGATGGCTCTCCAGTCTCTGCCCTGGTGACCTGCAGGCTATGAGTGACCTCCTGGACCCTCCACGCTCTGCCCAGATGTCCCCCTTCCCTCAGCAGGTAGAAACCTCCATCCTGGATGGAAACCCTTACATGCTTCCTCTTCCCCGACTCTCTGTCTGCACCATCCACTGAAGCCAGAAACCTGCACATCACCTTGACCTTCTCTGTCTTGTCTCTACCACATTCAATCCATCATTTTTCAAATTAATCAAATCTACCACCCTCTCTACACCCCTACGCCCACATCACCATTCAGACTTCTGTCCTCTCGTGTCTTAAACTATTTCAGCAGCTGCCTGCTCGCTTCTCCTGCCCTCATCAGCTCTCTCTGGTTGGCGATCCAAACGGACCCAAGAAGGTCTTTCCTGTACACAACTAACTCAAGGGAGAGGGGCAGGGAAAACCCTTGCACCCTGCTTCCATGCCTAGAACCACCCCTAGAAGCACCACTTACGCCTTTTCCATCATTTCCTCCAAATATATTTTTTTCCGCAAAAGGCTTGCATTGCTATTTTTGATTGTTTTTTACATATTACTTACTGACCTTCACTTAGGGGAAATGAAAATTCAGCATGCTTGGGCACTCTTTCTCTCTGGTGTACACACGCATTCTCTCTCCTCTCTCCTCTCTCCCCTCTCCCATCTCCCCTCCCTTCCTCCCCTCCTCCCCCTCCTCCTCCTCTCCTCTTTCCCTCCCCTTTTCTCTCTCTCTCCCTCTGTCCCTCTCCCTCTTTCCCTCTCTTTCTCTTCTATCTTACCAAGATTCTTATTTAATTTTGCTGTTGTTAGGTACAGTCTATTATGACTCATAGTGACCCATGGACAACCTAACCTCCCCTGCACCATCCTCAGAGTTTCTGCTACCAGCAAATCCATTGTTACAGTCACTACGTCAACCCAACTTGTTGAGACTCTTCTTCTCTATCGTTGACCCTCGACTTTCCCCAGCATGACGTCCTTCACTAAGGGCTGGCATCTTCTGACCACGTGCCCAAAGTATACGAGACTTCAAAGTGCCATCATCTTTTCCTCGAAGGAGCCCCCTAGTCACACTTCCTCCAAGACAGACTTGTTGGTTCTTTTGGCCGTCTGTGTGATATTTCCAATACTCTGTGAGAACACCACAATATTACTTTTAATTAAAACAGTGTCATTCTAATATGGCCTAGTGGCAAGAAGCTGTATTGCAATCCTGAAGGCGCATGGTTCGAGGCCACCAGCTGCTCCACAGGAGAAAGATGGGTAATCTCCTCCCGTGCAATTAACTGCTTCTGAAAACCCACCAAAGGGTCAACTATGGGTTGGTTCCAACTCCATGTTACACAACAACAACAACAACAATTCCAATGTACATCTTTATGATCGTTTCTAGTGTTCATTAAGAATCATCATGTATATTAGGATTCATTTGCTCTCTTGGACAAGTTTTCTTTTTCCATGAGATGTTAATCACATTTCCTTTTCACTCCAACATTTCCAAATATTTAATTCTTTAAATATTCTTTCCAGGTGTATCACCTCATTACCAAAAATATCCTCTACTCTACCGACCCTATTTTGTGCCAAAGCTTTCTGACTCCAGCTAAGTCCCGAGTGTCTGTTCTCTGGGTCTTCCCATGCCTTTGGGGGGTGGATGGGGATTTTCTTCATTGTTTTCATTCCCTTCAGTTGAAGTCATAATTTCTGGATGGCATGTGTTTTTCCTTTCTCTTTTTGTGTGTTTACTGCATCATTTCACTGCAGCATCCCCACTGGTATCTTCTTGAGAATGGGTGTATCAAAACGGAACCACCAGAACAAAAATAATGAGAACGTTCACACATCATGACGAATATAATTGTCTCTGAGCAGCTTGTGGGGAAATGGGAGCTTAAACTGTTCTGTGTAAATCATCATTGAAAACACAACCAATTACTATTTTTACTGCTTTGTGTAAACATCATTGAAAATGCAGCAAATTACTACTTTTTTATGCATTAGAGGTAAACACTCAGAGTCCTTGTATGTCTGAAAATGGCTTTATTCTAGCCTCGCATTTGAGTGTGTGGAGCTGCTGTACTGGTTTAGTTTCCTAGTGCTGCTGTAATAAATAACCAAGTGAACTTAAATATCACAGTGGGTGGCTTTGAAGAACAAAAATTTATTTTCTCACAGTTTTGGAGGCTAGAAGTCCAAATTCAGAGCAGGTTTTTAAAGGGAGCCTCTGTCGTTTTTATTGGTAGTTGCTCTTGGGTGAGAACCAACATGGTGACCCCACATGTGCAGAGACCAAGACCATGGCCTGTCAGAAGCCATCTCCAGGCTTGTCCTCTGAGGCAGCCAGCAACCCTTGGTGTTCCTACGCTTGTATATGGCGCTGTTGTGCCTATCTGTCCTCTCAAGGTGTCTTCTCTCTGTGCGTGCCTGTGTCTGTCCTGTATTTTACATCTTAGAGGTGGTTAGGTTCAGGACCCACGCTGCTCTGCTACTACCTCATTAACATAACAAGAGAAACTTCTCTTTCCAAACAAATTTATTTCTAGATACAGGGTTAACACTTCACAGATATTTTTGGAGGACAGGGGAGAAGACCTAAATTAATCTAGAACATCCAGGAGGTCCCACTTACGATGTAGAATTCTTTTAAGGGAGAGGGACAGAGACACAAAGAGACTTATTTGCTGAGAATCACTCAGTTCAGCATTTTATCTCAGATTTCCATTGCTTCACAGGGCATCTTGTATTATTGTTGTTATGTGCCGTCAAGTCATCTGTGACTCAAAGCGACCCTGTGTACAGTAGCTCTGAACCCTGCCCTGTTCCGAACTGGTCCCACTGATTTCAACACACCAACTCCCATTGCCCCAATTACTGTATCAGTCTATCTCATCCAGGGTCTTCCTCTTCTGCACTGTTCCTCCACCCTTCTGAGCACAGTGTCCTTCTCTGAGGACCAGTCCCTCCTGGCCAGATGCTCAAAATATGTGAGATGGAGCTTCACAATCCCAGCCTCCAAAGAGAAACTTCTTTTCACCCTCTCCAAGATAGACTTATTTGTTTCTTGGCTGTCCATGGTGTGTTGTCCAGCAACACAACTAGAAGGCATCGATTCTTCTTCTGTCATTCTTAGTCATTGTCCAGCTTTCTGATGCATAGCAAGTAATTGGAAAGACCATGGCCTGAATCAGGTGCACCTTAGTCTCTAGACCGACATCGTTGCTTTTCAGTACTCTGGAGAGGTCCCTGACAGCAGATTTACCTAACGCAATTTGTCTTTTGATTTCCTAACTGCTGGTGTTAAGTTGATGATGGAACCAAGAAAGCCGTAATTGTAAACAATCTCAATCTCTCCTCCATCTATCATGATCCTGCCAATTGGCCCAGTGGTGAGAATCTTTGTCTTCTTGATGTTGAGCTTCAGTCATACTGAAGACTACAGCATTTTATAAAGATATTGACAAAAACATAAATGAACCCCATTCTCATTCTTTTTAATGGTATCAGATTTCCCCTTGGGAAGACTTTGCGACATTCTTTTTACTCCTGACCATCTGGATGTGTATAATGGTGTACGCTGGTGTGCATGATTTCTTATTCATTTAAGAAAGAGAGCTATTAAATAAAAATCAACTGCTTTCCCTTGTTACTTTTGAGTCAGAACCAACTCCTAGCTGACCTTCTATTGCATTTTCATGCCTATAAATCTCATGGAAAGAGCTTGCCCATCTTTCTCCCAAGGAGTCCCTGGTGGATTTGAACTGCATGAGAGGCATGTCCTTTGGGTTAGGAGCTTAATTCCCTGAAGACTACACCACTAGGGCTTCCCAGTTGCTGTGTGGTCAATTCTACCTCCCGGGAACCCCACGTGTGCCAGAGTAGAACTGTATGCTCCATAGTGGTTTTGGTGATGAGTTTTTCAGAAGTAGATCACCAGACCTTTTTTTGTAAGGTGCCTCTGAAAGGACTCGGACCTCCAACCAACTGGAGAGCAGTTGAGTATGTTAATTGCAACCAATGTCAAGTATGACTCGTAGTGACCCTGTGAACAACAGATCTGATCCCTGTCCCATCCTGGGTCGTCATCACACTTCCCAACACACAAGAGTCCATTACAGCAGTCGTTGTGTCAGTCTACGTGGTCGAAGGTCTTCCTCTCCTTCACTGACCCTCCACCTTTCCCAGCATCTTGTCTTTCTCCAAGGAATAGCCCCTCCCAGCAACATGCACAAAGTATGTGAGGTGAAGCCTCATCATTCTTCCCTCCAAGGAGCACTCTGGCTGCACACTCTCCAAGACATATCTGTTTGTTTTCTTGGCCATCCATGGGATGTTCAGTTCTCTTCTCCAACACCACAGCTCAAAGGTATCAATTCTTCTGTCATCTTTATTCATGTCTGCCTCTCAGGTGCATAGCAAGTGATTGGAAAGACCACGGCCTGACTCAGACACACCTTAGTCCTCAAAGTGGCATCATTACTCCTCAATTGTTTTTGAGAAGCCTCTAACTACAGACTTTCCCAATGCAGTATGTCACCTTATTTCCTGACTGCTGATAGCAAGGGTGCTGATTGTGGATCCAAGCAAGATGAAGCTGTGGACAGTTTCAATCTCCTCTTCATCCATCACGATGTTACCTATCGGCCCAGTGATAAGAACCTTTGTTCTCTCGATATCCTGCCATACCCTGGTTTGACTCCTGTGCCTCACTTCTTCCTGCTGCCCCACTGAAGCTTTTGAAGTCCCGGGTGCTTCTCTTCCACTGTCTCTCAAGAAAAGTCTTTCTGTAGAAAGATCAAGAGTAAGGCTTTGGCAAGGAAAAGACCAATAACCCAATTACAGAATGGGCAAAAGACAGGGGAAGAATCTTCACAGAGGAAGACATTCAAATGACCAACAGACACATGAAGAAATGCTCCAGATCCCTGGTAACAAGAGAAATGCAAATCAAAACCGCCATGAGATACTTACTGTCTCACCCCAGTAGCGGTGGTAAAGTTTCAAAGGGCAGCAAGTAATAAAAGTTGGAGAGGATGTGGCAAGATAGGAACTCTTACACATTGTTGGTAAGATTGTAAATGGTACAACTACTCTGGAAGGCAGTTTGCCACTTCCTCAAAAAAGCTGAACATAGAAATTCCCTATGACCCAGATATTCCATTGCTTGGAATGTACCCCAAGAAAATGAGAACTGAGGCTCAAACTGAAACTTATACAACAATGTTCATAGCTATGTTCATTATTCACCATCGCAAGAACCCAGAAACAGCCCAAATGTCTAACCACAAACAAATGGATTGAGAAGTTGTTGTAAATTAATATAACGGAATACTATATACAGCAAGACCTGCAGGAGCAATGATTTTTGTAAATTACTATCTAACGTGGGAGTGAACTAACTCAGTGCCACAAGGACAAATACTGCATAAAACCATTATTGTAGAATGGGTATGAGGATCCAAGGCAGGGAGAGGATAGAAATAGAGGGGTGAGGATTGGCGACGGGAGTAGGGTGTTAATCACAGGGTTGCACAATTCGGTGGGTGGGTGAGGTGAAGGAAATTGGAAGGATTTTTTTATTTTAAATTTTATTTTATTTTGTGTGTGTATCATCAAATCAGATCTGACTGGTACAGGAAGAGATTGCCCCTCTTTCTCCAGCAGAGCATCTGATGGATTTGAACTGCGTGCGTCTGAGATTGCAGTGCAGCTTTTTGCCACTAGGCCACCAGAGCTCCCTGTGGAAGGATCTTTTGTGAAAAACAATGTATTCAAATTTTGTAAATAAATCAGAGTACTAAAATTTTTTTAAAACAACAACAACAGCAGCAAAAAAGAAACCACTAAATAGTAAGGCTTTGGCTGTTGGCTTTGACCACATCCCTGTCTCTCAACCACCTGGTCTGGATTCTGGAAGCTCACAGCTTTTCTTCTTGCTGGTGGTATCCCCTGAGTGTATTATGGTGTTTTTGCCCTACTGCATGTATTACCCTTCAGTGTGGAAAAAGAAATCCCACCTGAAATCTCCCACCTCCCGACCTCTCCCATACCTTTGTCCTTGTTGATGTGCCCTTTTCTATTTTTTTTCTCTATAGCATCTTCTCTCTCCTATCCAACATCATCAACCCAACTGTCTGGTCCTCACAATAGGGTTCTAGAGCCCCGCCAGGCAGTAACCCTTCAGTTGCTGCATCATGAGAAAGTTCTAGGGAACCAGGGAAAAGGTCTGGGGTGGCAGGGGCCTTGAGTGAGGGGGCTGTGTTTTTTAACCCATTGGTACAGGAACATTTCAACATGTTAGCAATAGTGACAGTGGTGGCTTTGTCCCTGCAGAGCTCTTTCCGCATCCCTGGGCCCTGTTCCCCACCCCCTCTCCCCAGCTTCCCTGGCTGTGAGCTGTTCCTTTAATGTCTTCACAGCCAGGGACCATTGGAGGCTTTTATTATGAAGCCTGCCTGGGGTTCCAGTGACCCCTTTTCCCCCAAGTTTGTCCACAGGGCTTGGAAAGCCTCTTCCACCACATGTCACTGTGGACACCCATCTGGCTTTGCTCTTCGGCCTAAAGACCCTCACCCCTGAGGCCCTCACACCCAGGATGAGGACTGGCTGGCCTGGCCTGGCCTTCTCTTTTGTCTCTCCCAACATGCTCTCCGTTAAGCAAACAGCATGGGGGTGGCAGGCAAAATCATGTTTCCCCACCTGAGACCTGCATCCAAATAGATTTGCAAATTGGATCAGCCTTTGAGACAACAGTTTAGTAAGCACATTAACAAATGACCTGAGCAGGACTCTGGCTCAAGGCTCACAGGCATGCGTGTGATCTCGCTAAGGCCTGCCCTCTGCAAGGTCTATTGAGCCCCAGCCCTGCGTCGGGTACAGGGCTGGGCGCGGTGGGGAGGAGGGGGCAGGCAGGAGGCAACCTCAGCTTCCAGACCTGGGAGTTGCTTTGTTTGCTGAAAATGGAGCAGGGGGGAGAGAGAGGAGAGCCTAGGCAGAGAGGTCAGCAGGGGACAGACCCAGGAGGGCCTTATAAGTTGAGCTAAGGAGCCAGAACTTTATCTGGCCGCTGGGCAGTAGCACCAAAGAAGGGCTCTGAGCAGGGGAGGAGCTGGATCGGGTTTGTGTTTGACTGAGATGGGCTGGATCTGAGGTAGACTCGCCTGGTCGACTGAGGAGTGAATTGTGTCTGAGTCCCAGGAAGATTAATCAGGGCTGAGGAAAGTGATCAGAGACTAAAATAGAACCGATTCTGTTCACAGAATCAATAGGCTATACAGCCATGTCGTATGGTGAACAAGACACAACACTATCTCCTCCTGAAAGACTTCTTGTTGTTGTTGGTTGCCTTCAAGCTGAGCACGACTCATAGAGACCCCATGAACAAAGGCTTGAAGCCCCTCTACAGCTATCGACGTTTATCGAAGTTCACAGAGTGTCCAGGGTCATGTTATTTAGGAAGTGGATGCTACTCCCACTTCCTAGAGATGATAAAAATCACAGAATGAAATAAGGAAACTGGTTTTCATCAAGCTGACCAATTCAAGGTAGCCTCGCATGTGCCAGCGTACAATTGTGTCCTCTATAGTTTTCTTTTTTTATCATTTATGCATTGTTGAGAATATATTCACCAGAACTTAAGCCAATTCCACTATTTCTATGACATTGCTTGCAATCTTGAAGTTGTATAATCATTCTCATCTCTCTTCTCCCCCATTTATACAAATACACTGCTCTCTAAGGTTCCTGTCAGGTTGCTATTTTCACTTTGATCCTATATAAATAGTTCCTAAAAGTACACACGACTCAATACAGGTGTGTTTTCCTACTTAAACGAAATTACTATCAGAAATTTTTTTGTTTGTTTCACGTTTAAATATTACAGTAAAGCAATAGTTTGAGAGTCCTATCTGGCTCCATTGATTCCAGAAAGTCTGGATTCCATAAGGAAATTTAAATTCTGTTCTGCACTTTCTTCCTTTTAACCAGGACTGTTCTGTAGAATCTTGGACCACATGTTCAGTGATAGTATCCAGGTACCACCCAGTTCTTCCGGTCTCAAGACAAAGGAGGCAGTTGATCATGGAGGCAGTCAACTACTCACTCCAGTTCTTCCTCCTCGTCCTGCCTCTTCTTCTTTGTCTTCTGTTGCTCAAGGTGAATACAGACGAGCTGTGCCTTGGAAGGCTGTATGCAAACTTTTGAGAGCTCAGGCACTACACAAGGAATGATGAGATAGAATAGAAACACTAACCCCATATTAAGCTAATTGACTGAAATGTCTCATGAAACCATGAACCTGAATTTCCACGTCAGGAAACCACATTCCATGAGGTGTGGGTTGTACACAAGCAGCCTCAGCTCTGAATAGATATACCTGCTGCATTTATGTGCTCGTGAACTAGCTCCTCTTGCTAAAAACCCTGCCCAGTTCTGCAACATCCTCACAATCTCAGCGGTGCTTGATCAAGTTCATTGTCACCAGCCACTGTGTCAGTCCATCATATCTTCTTTTTTGCTGACGCTCTGCTGTCCCAAGCATGAGGTCATTCTCTGGTTTTGGACCTTCCTGATAAGATGCCAATCATCGTGAGGTAAAGTCTCATGCTCTTTGCTTCTGAGGAATATCTGGTTGCACTTATACCATGGCAGATTGGCTTGGTCTTTTGGCAGTCCGTGGTACAAAGGGAACACTGGGAGCCTAGGGTATAGAGATTGCTGCTAATCCAGAAGCCATGCTTCTCTAGAAGCTCATATCTACCTGCAGCTCCCAGGAAAACGGGCAATCTGCTCATGGACACTTTACAGCTGCAGAAATCCAATGGTGGGTCAGCTATGAGCTGGCTCTGACTCGAAGGTAATGAGTGAGTGAGTGTATGTATAGTCCCTATTCTTCACCAACGCCCAAAATCCAAAGGCATCAGTTCTTCCTCAGTCTTCCTTATCCATTATCCAACTTACATATGCATATAAGGCAACCGAAAATACCATAGCTTAGAGCAGACTCACCTTAGTCTTCAAAGTAACATCCTTGCTCTTTAACACTTTCAAGAATTTCTTTACAGCCGATTTTCCCAAGGCGATACATTCTTTGATTTCTTGATTGTTACTTCCCTGGGTAGTGAAATGAGTAAGTCAAACAAAGTTCTTAACAACTTTAATCTTTTCTAAACCTGTCATAAATATAGATAGGAAACAACTTTTAATAAAGCGATTTTTATAGGTTTACAGTTTTCCCGTGGATTTTTCAATGATGATTTTTGAGGGCAAGAAGTAGATAAACAGACCTTTCTTCCTGGACACTTCCACATGAGCTCAAACTCCCAGCAGTTAGCGGCTGAGTGAGATAATCATTTGTATTACCCAGAGATTCCTAATACGATGACCACAACTACTACTACCCAGAGACTTCGACCATGAAAACATTCCACTTAGAGTGTGTGCTGTGTGTCCAGCTCGTCTCAATGACTTTGCATGTGAAGCACCTAATGAGGTCTGTGGTATTTGATTCCCATTTGACAGATGAGGGAGCTGAGGCAAAGAATGTTAAGTTACTGGTCTAAGGTCACACTGCCTGATAAAACCCAGGTAATCTAGGATGAGGGGAGAATTCAGAAACAGACTTATGCTGTATTTGAAGAAAAGCAGACTTATTCTCTGTAGCTTTTAAAGGAAATTTTGAGAACAGGAAAGCATTGACTCCAAGTCAGTGCTAGGTGGATGTAGAGGGTTCCCTGACCATCAGGGTGGCCTGGTGGAACAGTGAGCTCACGGCTGATGGAGGCATGAAAGGGTAAGGATATGCCCCTGCAGAGCGAGCCAGCAGCAGCAAGGGGTGTCTCTGAGAGAGAAGGACCGAGAGGTTTAGCCAAGAGGGGTCTCTGGGTCTGAGCTGCTTCTGGTCCTCCTTTTGGTAAAGTTGCTTAGCTTCTCTGTGATTCAGTCTCATCGTCTATAAAATGAGGCTTAAGAAGACAAAGATTCTCACCACTGGGCCAACTGGCAGCACCATGATGAATGGAGAAGAGATCGGAGTTGTTAACAACTTCAGCTTGC
The DNA here is from genome assembly GCF_000299155.1 of Elephantulus edwardii. Taxonomy (NCBI): domain Eukaryota; kingdom Metazoa; phylum Chordata; class Mammalia; order Macroscelidea; family Macroscelididae; genus Elephantulus; species Elephantulus edwardii. The sequence goes on from NW_006399836.1 coordinate 10,334,287, forward strand.
TCAGATCCACAATCAACACTCTTAACAATCAGCAGGCAGAAAATCAAAAGACGAATTGTATTGGGAAAATCTGATGTCCGCGACCTCTCAAAAGTGCTAAAGAGCAATGATGTCAGTATGGAAGCTAAGGTGCACCTGATTCAGGCCATGGTTTTTGTAACTACTTGCTATGCATCACAGAGCAGGACAATGACTAAGGATAACAGAAGAAGTGATGCCTTTGAGTTGTGATGCTGAAGAAAAGTATTGAACATACCACGGACCACCAAGAGAACAAACAGATATGTCCTGAAGAGGGTAGGATCAGGCTGTTCCCTGGAGGCAAGGATTTTGAAGCTCTGTCTCACATATTTTGGGCATATTGCCAGGAGGGACCTATCCTTGGAGAGGGACTTGCCAGGTGGAGGGACAACACAAGAGAGGAAGATCCTGGAAGAGATGGATTGACACAGTAACTGGGGCAATGTGGGTAAGTGTGTCAGAGACAGACTGGCTCAGGGTAGGGCAAGGTTCATAGCTATAGGGTTGCTATGAGTTGTAGGTGACTAAATGGCACATAACAACAATAAGAAGAACAATGTCCATCTATTTGAAATGGCTCTAAGGATTAAATGAGCAAAAAGTAATTCATTCCCTGTTCTCAACTTTGTCACTAGAAGAATCAGGGAGCCAAGCAGACGCACCTGGGAGTGGGTGCATACTGGATCGAAGGGAAATCTTGGTCTTGGAACCAGCCACTGGGGACCCAGGAGAATCTTCTGGATTCCCTGAAGGGTCAGGCTGCACGCAGGTCCCAGGCCTGGAAGGTCTGCTAGCCCTCTCTGTGTTCATGTCCCTTGGCTCCCTCTGCAGAGTTTGGTAACATATCTGACAGTTTTAGTATGACTCATTCGTTCTGAGAATAAATCTAGGAAGGAGCTTGTGGCCTTAGTTGGGCCAGAGCATTGAAGTGACCACAGTACCCCCAATCTGACGCCCTAAGGTCAGGGTGGAAGTCCTGGCAGGGTCAAATCCAGATGCCAAAGATCCTATCCCATTGCCCACTGGGCTCTACCTTCATCTCATTGTAATCAGAGGTTTTCTAACCTATTATTGTAAAAAGATAAAACAAAACAAAACAAAAAAAAACAGACAGGAAGGGGGTAACAATGTGAGTCACAGGAGAAAACTCACCTCATTTTCCACCCAGTTGATGACTTTCTGGTCTATCACGCCTTCTTAGAAGCGGTGCAGCCAGAATGTCCCTTAGAAACAAGGTTGGAGGGAGTTCATCTCACCGTGGGCATGTTATCCGGAGGTCCAGGCCCTGGAGAAGGATAACGTGCTTGGGGAAGTTGTTGTTGTGTGTCATCGAGTCAGAGCCAACCCATAGCTGAGCCTCCAGTGGGTTTTCAGAGGCAGTTAATCACACAGGAAGAGATTGTCCATCCTTCTCCCGCAGAGCGGCTGGTAGATTTGAAACACATGTCTTTGGGATTGTAGCTCAGCTCCTATCATTGGGTCAAATGTCGTTGTTGTGTACCGTCAAGTCAGAAGAGACCCACGTAGCTGACACTCTGGCGGGTTTTCAGAGGCAGATAATCTCACGGGAGGAGACTGTCCATCCTTCTCCTGTGGAGCAGCTGGTGGCCTTGAACTGTGTGCTGTTGGGATGGTAGAACACCTTCTTGCCACTAGGCCACCAGAGCTCCTCCTAGGCCAAATTGGGGGGCAGGGGAGGGAAGAAAAGAAAAGAGGAAGACTCTCAGTATTGACAGACTGGCATGGTGACTGCAACAGTGGGCCTACACACAGCAGCGATTGTGACAGGACCAGGCAGCATTCCTTGGAGTGGCATCCACTTCCTAAACAACATGCCTCTGGAAACTCTATGAACTTTGAGAAATGACGATAGTTATATAAAGGCTTCAGGCCTTTCGTTCATAGGGTCACTAAGAGTCATGCTCGACTCAACAGCAATCAACAACAACAGTGGTAAGAAGCTGCCCTGTGGTTCCAAAGGCACATGTTTAAGGCCACCAGCTGCTCCATGAAGGATGGGCAATCTCCTCCCCTGTGATTAACTGCTCTAAAAACCACTGAAGGGTCAGCTGTGAGTCGGTTCTGATTCTAAGGCACCCAACAACAACAACAGCGAACTAAGGTTGGTAAAGAAAGGAACAC
>NW_006399836.1:10337724-10347064 GCF_000299155.1 Elephantulus edwardii
AATGAATGAGTGGAAGCCCAAAATCTCTGTAAATGTTTATGAAAATTAATAAAATATAATTATAGAAAAAAAAAAGAAAGGAACACCTTCAACGGGAGAGATGACAGTGGCTGTAGCAAAGGCCTCCGTTCATCAGATGATGAGGATGGCACAGGCCGCTTTGAGTCATACTCAACTCGGCAACATCTAACAACGACAAGAGGCGAGGACGGTGAGACTCCCACTCACACACTTCGGATACGTCATCAGGAGGGCCAGGCCTTCAAAAAGGACATCCTGCTTGGGAAAGTGGAGCGTCATTAAAGGACAGGGAACCTCTCAATGAGGTGGGTTGACACAGTGACGGCAGCGATGGGCTCGAGTGTGTCAGAGGTGGTGGGGACGGCACGGAACCGGACAGGGTTCAGGTCTGTCATCCATGGGGTCCCTGTGAGTCACAATTGACTCGATGGCACAAAAATAACAAGGGCCAATGTGAGCTGGAACTGGCTTGATGGCTCCTGAAAACAACAGAATGCTATTAGGCAGCCTGATCTTTTTAGTTTGTTTCTGTCTCCAAAACTAGGATCTGAAAGGGAGCTCTGGTGGCTTAGCAGTAAGGAATCATGCTGCCAGCACAAAGGTTGTGATGTTGCTGTTAAATGTCATCGAGTCGTAGACGACTCATAGCAAGCGACCCTATGAAAGAAAGACCTGAATGCTTGTGTAACTTTGATCCTTTCTCCAGCTTTGCAAGGTTTCCGGAGGCAAGCTGTTCATGGAAGTGGATGCCACTCCTGCTTCCAAGCTTGTTTTAATCGGGAAGCTCCACCAAACACTGTCCACCATGGGTAATCATTATCCCATTTGACACATGAGTGTCACAGTGTTCAGCTTCACAGCAACCATGAGTTACCTCTGTACGGCAAGTGGACAGACCAAGGCTATATGACCTAGAAGGATGTTTCACCAAAAACAATTAAAAACAGGTCTGAGGGCCGCGGATTAGAGTCACCCACCTTTGGCTTGGTAGCATCACTTTCGGTCCACTAGGCCAACTGAGCGCTCTCTATGCTGTTGTTAACACAAAGGTATGTGGTTCAAATCCACCAGCTGCTCCAGGGAAGAAAGATAAGCATTCCCCTTCCATGTGATTTGCAGCCTCCAAGAACCCGCTGGACAGCCAGCAATGGGTCAGTCCTAACTCGAAGGTTTACAACAAGGACCTGAAGCCTGGCTGTCCAAAATCAAATTGACCTGTGAGTCTCTCAAAACCTGTTGTCATGCCATTGATTCTGATTCCTGGCGGCTGGTGTGTTTCTGAATAGAACTGAACGCCATGGGGTTTCCACTGCTTGGTTTTTAGAAGTAGATTGCCAGACTTTTCTTCCAAGGCACCACCAGGTAATCTTGAACGAGCTTTTGTTTAGCAGTGGGCACTGACAGCTTGCATTACCCAGGGATTCTACCCGGAACAAAGGTGATTTTTCATTCTGGTCCCCCTTCTTCTAATTTCAAGATGAAGCAGCTCTGGTGGCCCGGTGGGCTGCCAGTTGAGCTGCCAATGCAAAGGCAGGTGGTTCAAATCACCAGCTGCTCTGGAGGAGAAATGCGGGCAATCACCTCACAGGTGCTTTATAGCCTCGGAACACCTGCTGGAGGGTCAGCTGGGCATCAGCGGTCCCTCCACGGCAGCAAAGACTGAGTGAATTTTAAGATGATCTCTATCTGCCAGGGGAGATTTTCAAACAGGCGGACCACAGAGCATTCCTAAGTGTGTAATTTAGAGGGATAAACACTCTTCTAGAAAGAAATCCTGATTTAGCTGACACTTATCATGTCCCTTCTACCGGTCAAGCCAAAGGAGGCCTCGTGGAACAGCGGTTCTGGCATTCTAGCTAACTAAAAGTCGAGACTCTAAAACCCTCGCTGTTCCAAGGGAGAGAGAGGAGGCAGTCAGCTTCTGTAAATACTTGCAGCCTTGGAAATGGAAACGGTAGGGGCAGTTCACTCTGTCCTGTAGGATTGCTGGGAAGTGATCCAGGAGCAGGTTACGGTTCAGGTCTATGTGCCCAGCACTTTGCTGGCTGCTCTAGGGAAGGGTGGAACAAAAGAAAAGAAAAAAACAACAACAAACCAACCAACCATTTTCTGTGGCCCTCAGGCCTGGTTTTAATTGTTTTTGGTCAAACATTCATCTATGTGGTCTAACACTGGTCTGTCCACTTGCTGTACAGAGGTTAACTAGTGGTTGCTGTGAAGCTGAACGCTGTGACACTGATGTATTAAATGTGATAATTGTCACCCATGGTGGACAGTGTTTGCTGGAGCTTCCTAATTAAAACAAGCTTGGAAGCAGGAGTGGCATCCACTTCTGAAATGGCTTGCCTTCAAAAACTCTATGAAAGTTATACAAATGTTCAGGTCTTTCATTCTTCAGGTCGCTATGAGTCATCTACGACTCTACAGCACTTAACAACAACAATTACTGCTTGTATAGTCACAGAATGGATTCAGCACAATAGCGACATCCAGTTTCTCAATCACAAAACAAGGACTGGGTGTCTGTCTTCTGTGTGAAACTCGTGGTATAATTAGGACAATTGGTGAGGCCAATGTGCTGGTGTAGTGAGAGCCTGCAGCCGAGCCTGCTTCTCCTCAACCTTTGCCTTTGTCTCGTCTCGACCCATCTCTTCCGTCTATTCTTTCTCTTTTGAGTCTTCCTCTTCCAGCTTTCCTCTTCATCATTTAGTAGAAACCTATTCTTTAGATGAGAATTTCACCGCCAACCCAGGAGCAGGCAGTTAGAGTCCAGCACTTGTTCTGAAGGAGAAAGATGGGCAGTCTCCTCTCATGCAACTCTGAAAACCCGCTGGAGGAACACTACGAGTTGGTTCTGACTCAATGGTGAGGAAAAGAAGAGTGATTCATTTTTGTCTTCACTAGTTTATTTACAAAATCCTAATACAAATTCAAACAAATTCTTTCAATTTCTCTCACCCCCTCACCCATCAAATGGTACAATCCAATGAAGAATCCCCTCTTCCCCCTGCACATCCACATCTCTCTGCTTCCAGCCTCTCCCACCCCTCCTGGATCCTTATACTCATCCTACAATAGCGGTCTTATACAATATTTATCCTTGTGGGACTGAGTTAGTTCACTCAGCATAATGCTCTCCAGTCCCTCCCAAGTTAGGTAATAATTTACAAAGTTATTGCTCCTGCATGCTGCATAGTATTCCATTGTGTGAATGTACCATAACTTCTCAATCCATTCATTTGTGGTTGGACATTTGGGCTGTTTCCATGTTCTTGTGAAATTAGAGCCCCTTGGTACAGCATAAGTGAGCTCTGGTGACTTAGTGGTAAGGCGTTGGACTGCCAACCCAAAGGCAGGCAGTTTGCTCCATGGGGGAAAAGGTGCGCAATCTCCTCTCAGGTAATTCGCAGCCTCTGAAAACCCACTAGAGGGCCAGATATGAGTCAGTTATTACTCAATGGCATTCAACAACAAGAAGTGGAACAAGTGGTTAGTGTTATTTAGCTGCTTATCAAAACCACCCAGAGGTGCCTCGGAAGAAATGCCTGGCAAAATACTTCTCAAAACTCTGCCACTGACAGCTCTTTGGAGTGTAGTTCTACTCTTGCACACATGAGGTCACTGTGAGTCCGAACTGACGCCACTGTAGCTGGTTATTATGTAGACTTTGTGTTGTCTGTCTTATTTCTTACAGCAATCTTACAAAGGAACATAGTTTTATCCCTGTTTTATAGAGGAAAAAAGTCTGAGGCTTAAAGATATGAAATCACTTTTCTAAAGTCAAAATACAACATTGCTATTCTCATTTAAAAATAAAATATTGAAGTGCATCTAGCAGCAAAGTGATACCAGAAATGTACAATCTGGGGCAGATAAAATTGATGAATGGGACCTTCTAAAGATTAAATCCCTGTGTGCATCAAAAACATTTTTCAACAGAGTGAGAAGAAAACCTACTGACTGGGGGGGAAAAAACATTGAGCAATACCAAGAATCTCATATCAAAAGTCTACAGAATCCTACAGGGCCTCCACCAGGAAAAGACAGATAACACAATTACAAAATGGGCACTATTTGGATGGCCAATTGACACATGAAGAAATGCTCAAAATCACTGGCAATAAAAGAGATGTAAATCAAAACCACAATAAGATACCATCTCACCTCTGTAGTAGTGGCAAAGTTTAATAGGACAGCAAGTAATAAATGCTGGAGAGAATGTGGTGAGATAGAACTCTTTTTAAAATTTTTTAATTTTATTTCATTATTTTGTGTGTGTGTGTGTGTGTGTGTGTGTGTGTGCCATCAAATCAGAGCTGACTGGTACAGGAGGAGATTGTTCCTTCTTCTCCAGCAGAGCATCTAGTGGATTCAAACCATGCACCTCTGAGATTGCAGTGCAGCTTCTTGCCACTAGGCCACCAGAGCTTGTATAGAGATAGAACTCTTTATACACTGTTGTTGGGATAGTTAAGTGGTACAACCACTCTGGAAGGCAGAAAGCGGAATATAGAAACTCCATACGACCCAGCTATTCCACTGCTTGGAATGTACCCTGAGAAAATGAGAACAGAGTCACAAATTGAGACTTGTACACCAATGTTCATAGCAGTGTTATTCACCATCGCAAGAACATGGAAACAGCCCAAATGTCCAAGCACAATGGAATGAATTGAGAAATTATGGCACATTCACATGATGGAATACTACACAGCACGCAGGATCAATAATTTCGCAAATCACTACCTACTTTTTGGGGAGGCGGAAGGACTGAAGAGCATTATGCTAAGTGAACTAACTCAGTCCCATAAGGACAAATACTGTATATGACCATTATTGTAGAACGTGAGTGAGAATTCAAGGAGGTGATGATTGGAGCAGAGGGGTGAGGATGGGCGGGGCTGGGGGGAGGTTAATCACCGGGTTGTGCAATTTGATGGTTGGAGGGAAAACTGGGTAAAGAAAATGGGGAAAATTCAGTGTGAAAAACAACATATATGAACTGTGTAAGTAAACCAGTATAAAATAAAAATTGTATTTAAAGCAAAAATCCATTGAAATCCAAAGAAATTAAATAAACTCACAGCTCAATGCATGGCCAACAATTGGATGCATCCTTCAGGCTGTTTATTACTAGCTGAAGCTTTCCTCGTTTTGTTTTACGTTATTATATGGAATAAGGGTTCTGTCTTAGTTATCTTCGTGCCTCTATAACAGAAACACCACAGCATTAAACAACCATAACAATGACCACGACCGAGAGAGACCTACGTTGGCCTAGTGGAAGGAAGCTGTGCTACCAAGCCAAAAGTGGGTGATTGTCATCTGTGGCCCTCGGCCAGGTTCAAATTGTCTTCCTGTCAAACATTCTTCTAGGTGGTATAGCACTGGTCTGTGCGTTGCTGTACAGAGGTAACTCGTGGTTGCTGTGATGCTGAAGCCTGTGACAGTGATGTGCCAATCGTGGTAATGGGCACCCATGGTGGACAGTGTTGGCTGGAGCTTCCCGACTAAATCAAGCCTGGAAGCAGGAGCGGCATCCACTTCCAAAATTGGCTTGCCTCCGGAAACTCTATGTACGAACAGTGCTCAGGCTGTTCGTTCATAGGGTCGCTATGAGTCGTCTACGACTCGATGACATTAAACAAGAACAACAGAAATTTACTGTCTTGTAGTTCAGGATGCTGGAAGTCTAAACTCACGGGGCCAGCTTCAGGGGAAGACTTTCTCTATTTTAGTCTCCAGGTCTTGGGAGTATCCAGGAACCTGGGCCCAGAGGATGTGCTCCGCTCCTGGCCCATCTTTCTTTCTACATGACACTGAGGACCCCTGCTCCTCCTAATGCTCTCTCATTTTCTCTCTTCAGAAGGTGATGCAGGCTACACTCCAGGTAGACTCCCCTTGCATCCCATCAGGGCTGTCACTTGGTTAAGGGTGTTGTATCCCATTCTAATTCTCCTGGATGAGATCAGAACTGATCACATCAAATCACTTTGTGGGGGTGACTGCATAACAGCCTCTAAATTTGACTCATTAACATCAAAGAGGTTGGGATTTAAACATGTGTTACAGCCATGTTGACACATTTCAATTCAATCAGCGGCAGTTTGTCATAGGCATATATCGGGGAAGGGGATGAGTTAATCACCCTACAACACAGATCACTGCATAAACATTTCCTTTATAAAATTAAATCAGGTACTTGGTAAAACAAATTTTCATTGTCTGACTAACTCTTCAGTGTCTTCTACTATTAGAAATGGAAATAATTTAGAATGTATTTTAAAAGACATTGGGTCGCTATGAGTTGCAAACGACTGTCAAAGGCACATAACAACAATTTTAAAAGACTGGAAGGTACAAGTGATTTGCTAGGAACTGATAATCTAAAGGTTTGTTGTTCAAATCCATCTGATAGCTCTGCACAACAAAGCCCTGGTGGACTGCTTCTTTAAGAATTAACCTCAAAACAACTATGCGGTATCATCTCACCCCAGCAACAATAGGAACGTTCAACAGGACAGCAAACAACAAAGGCTGGTGAGGTTGTGGAGAGATCAGAACTCTTACGCACTGCTGGTGGGAGTGTAAAATGGCACAACCACTATGGAAGGGGGTCTGGAGATTTCTCAAAAAGTTGGAAAAAGAAATACCATTTGACCCAGCAATTCCACCACTGGGAATATGCCCTAAAGAAACCAGAGCCACGACTCAAACGGATGTGTGCACACCCATGTTTATTGCCACGTTATTCCCAATCACAAAGAGAGAGAAGCAACCCAAGTGCCCATCAACAAATGAATGGATAGAAGAACCATGATATATTCACACAATGGAATATTATGCAGCATTGAAAAACAATGAACTTGTAAAACATGACACAATGTGGGGGAATCTGGAGGTCATTATGCTGAGTGAAATATCTCAATCACAAAAGGATAAACACTCCTAACATCACTGTTATAAAATAGAGCAGACATGGGGGGAAATGGGAAAAGAGTGACTAGATAATGAACACTGCATTAGAACAGAGGAGGGGAAGAACTGTCAGAAAGGAACACGTGATTAGACATTATATGTATGATAACAATCTGGAACAAGGGGTGCATTACGGAGTAGGTTGGGGGAGGGAGAGGAGAGCAAAGGAGAAGAAAATGTGCAACAATGTAGAGAATTGATAAATTCTTTTTTAAAAAAACTAACCTTTTTAGGGACCTCTCTAAAGTACTGAAGAGCAACAGTGTCTCTCTGGAGACTAAGGTGCGCCTGATACAGGCCATAGTCTTTGCAATCACTTGTTAGGCATCAGAGAGTTGGACAATGAGTAGGGAGAACAGAAGGAGAATTGATGACTTTGAGCTGTGGTGCTGGAGAAGAGTATTGAATGTACCATGGACTGCCAAGAAAACAGATTCATCCTGGAGAGGGTTAAACCAGGCTACTCCTTGGAAGCAAAGATTCTGGGGCTTCGTCTGACATACTTTGGACATGTTGTAAGGAGGGACAGGTCCTTGGAGAGGGACATCATGCTTGGGAGGGTGGAGGGACAGCGCAGGAGGGGAAGACCCTCTATGAGGTGGATTGATTCAGAGACTGGGATAATAGGGATGGGAGTGTCAGAGACAGTGCGATTGGCACAGGACAGAGCAGAGTTTAGGGCTGTTGTACACAGGGTCGCTATGAGTCGCAAATGACTCGATGGCACATAACAAGAACAACAACCACCACCTTTTTCTTGTGGGCCAATTCCAGTTCACAGTGATCCTCCATAAGCTTTCTGAGATCGTAAATCTTTTCTGGAAGGAAACTACCTTCTCTTTCTCCTGTTTCCCAGCTAGTGAATTCATATTACCTACCTTCCAGTTAGCACCCTAACATGTAACCAACCACGCTTCTAAACCCTCTCTGTAAAATTTACAGCTGAAAGAAAGGGGGGAAACCCCAAAACAAATACACCCCCACTCATACGGAGGCAATGCAAAAGCATGATGAACTATGAGTAACCTTGAAAAGAATGGGAATTGCAGAACACTTCATTATCCTTAGATAAAATCAAGATTTAGACCAAGAAGCTATTGTCTGAATAGACCAAGGGAACACTGCATGGCTTAAAGCTGGTGAAGGTGTGCATCCGGGCTGTATCCTCTCTCTGTCCCTATTCAATCCGTATGTAGAGCGAATAATTTGATAATCTAGACTTTATGAAGAATACTGTAGCATCAACAACCTTCATTATGCAGATGACACAACTTTGCTTGCTGAAAGTGAGGAGGACCTGAAGCGCTTGCTGCAGTAAATCAAGGACTGCATTCCATCTTAACACCAAGAAAACAAAAATCCTTACCACTGGGCCAATAGGCAACAACGTGATAATTGGAGAGAAGATGTAAATTGTCAGTGATATTGTCTTGCTTGGATCCACAGTCAGGAGCTTGGTACCAGCAGTCAGGAGATTAGGAGACGTAGAGTATTGAGAAAGTCAGCTGTCAGGGATCTCTCCAAAGTCTTGAAGAGTAATGATGTCAGTTTGATGACTAAGGGGTTCCTGATTCAAGCCACAGTCTTTCTAATCACTAGCTATGTATCTGAGAGCCAAGAGTATGGATAACAGGAGAATTGCTGCATTTAAATTGTGGTATTGGACAAGAGTACTGAATGTCCCATGGACTGCAAAACAAAACAAAACACCACCAAAACAAAACAAAAAAACAAAAACCCACCAAAACAAAACAAACAAACAAACAAACAAAAACAAAAAACCAACACCACCCTAGATATAGCTTGGAGCAAGTGCAGCTGGAATGTTCCTTAGATGAAAAAATCCTGAAGCTTCATCTCACATGTTTTGGATACGTTGTTAGGAGAAGCTGTTCCTTGACTGTTCCTAGCAGAGGCTTCCAAACCCTAACCCTAACCCAAACCCTTGGAAAGGGACATCATGCTTAGAAAGGTCGAGGGTCAGAAAAAGAGAGGAAGACTCTCAACAAGATGGATTGATACATCATCTGTGGCAATGTACTAAAATGTGTTGAGATTGATGAGGATGGTGCCAGATAGAACAGAGTTCAGATCTATCATTCATAGGGTCACCAGGAGTCCTACTCAACCCAGCAGCACTGAACAACAATAACTCCATGGAGCAGTTCTGTTCTGTGACACAGTGTTACTGTGGATCAGGGGCTGGCTCGACAGCTCCTAAGAACAAGAGTATAGCTTGCTTTCACTATCACCCAAATCTTCTGAAATGAACATTCCTTTAGAAGACTGTTGTTGAGTATCTCTAAGGTGTCTATACACAAAAGAATTGCTGGTCAAAGGG
>NW_006399836.1:10347164-10375935 GCF_000299155.1 Elephantulus edwardii
TATTTATTATTAATTTTAATAAAAATTTACAGAGACTTTTGGATTTCCATTCATTCATTGTTGCCCTTTTCTCCCTGCTCCCCCTCCCCCCTAGTACACTACCCTCTTGGAAAAGTAAAAGAAAAAATTCTTTCATTGTTTTACAAACCCTCCCCCAGGTCCACTCCACTATGCAGCCTTCATTCTGGACTCCTGTCATGACACATATCCCTTTTAAACAGTTTTCTCCCTCATCTGTTTCTATGCAGTATACATTATTTATCCCATCTTTCTCAGTCTCCTCCCAACCCCGATATCAGTAATTTTTGAAAATTTTTATTTGGCTTTGATTTGCCTACAAAGTTCATATACATTATGTTTCACGCTGTTCTTCATCCATATTGTGTTTCATACAATCATTTGCATTGAACTATGCACGGCATTACCTGGCAGAGGCCTTTATAATCACTAAACTTCCCTTGTAAAAGGGAAAGTTACAAAGTTACAGTCCCACAAATCATAGGATAGTTCCTTTACCTCCCCATCCACCTTGCTGGTATGATGACACCTTAACCTTTTTGTCACCTGACAACCTAAATGAGCATCTCTTTAATTGGTCGTGTTTTCATGTGGACGACGGTGAGCGTATTTTCACACACTCACTGATCACTTGTATTTCTTTTCCTCTCCTCCTCCCCATTATGCCCCTGCTTAGTTGTTTTTCTCAGTTCTTTAAGCTCTCTGTAAGTCAAGAAGTCTAGCCTTTCTTCTATCATAAATACTGCATAACTATTTTTTTCTTTCCACTTTCCCACAAGCTGTTAGCTTATATTTTTTTTAATTGTTGTTGTTATGTGTCGTTGAGTTGTTTGCGACTCATAGTGACCCTATGTACAAGAGCCCTAAACCCTGCTCTGTCCTGTGTCAATCTCACCATCTCCAACACACCTACTCCCACTACCCCAATCACAGAATCGATCCATCCCATCTTCCTCTCCTGCGCCATCCCTCCACTCTCCTAACATGATGTCCCTCTCCAAGGACCAGTCCCTCCTTGCAACAAGCCCAAAGTACATCAGACAAAACCTCAGAATCCTTGACTCCAAGGAGCAGCCTGGCTTCACCCTCTCCAGGACAAACCTGTTTGTTCTCCTAGCAGTCCATGGTATATTCAACACTCTTCTCCAGCACCACAGCTCAAAGGCATCAACTCTCTTTCTCTCGTCCCTAGTCACTGTCCAACTCTCTGATGCATAGCATGCAATTGTGAAGACTTTAGCCTAGATCAGGTGCATCTTAGTCTAGGATTTGAGTAAAAGTTTATGGAGCATATTAGTTTTCCATCCAACTAGTTATATGCACTTTATTATAATTATAATTTCCACTTTATAGCACCACTCTTCCCACTTCATCCCTGTGATTCTATTTTCCATACATCCTCCTAACCTAGCTCTTCCTGACTGCTGAACTTAATCCTGAGGAAAATGCCGCCCTTGGGACCTCATATGATTTTAATTGTTCTACAGAACGAGCCCCTCCTTGTTATTGTTCCCCTTATAGGCCTGTCTGTTTGTTTAACTGAATGTCGAGCCACAAGAGTGAGTTTCCTCTCAGCCTCTGGGGTTCCACCAGTTTTTATCAGCCCAGTGAGCCTGGCCGTTTTTAGGCGTGTGAGTCTTGTTCCTCATTTTTCACCCTTTCCAGCCAGGACCTACCGTGATCTCTGTTAGAGGAGACTGTAACAGTGTTAATGGTGATTTCTGCCTCGTTGAAGCTGTACATTTTCGTACAGTAGCATCTGTCAATCTGCTTATTTATGGTGTCTGGTGCCTCGTGGCTTTCGAGCTGTGCCACTTCTTGTCAGCAGGTGGAAGAGATCTCGCCGATGGCTCGGCAGCTGCTGTGTCCCTGGGCTCTCCCCCGCCACCCCCATGAGAAGATACCCCACTCGGAAGACTCAGCAAGGCAGCCCCTTTCACGGCCAACTGTGGGATGCACCTGGCTGCGGTTCTGCCCCGACCTCCAGCTCCTTTTAAGGAGCTATGCATCTTATATGTTCCTTAATCCTCCAACTAAATTTACCAGCTGTTGCTTGCAGCCAAGACATCAGCTAAATTAAACTTTGGAGTCGTGAACACAGTGTATCAGATGCACCCTGGTGTGGAGTGGTGGGAGCAGCCACGCCCCATCTGTCCTGGTGCTGGGGGTCAAGCTCTCCCTCCCCCTCCTGGGATCCCGCAATAACGGTGGCATCTTCTTCCACGCAGAAACACCTCTGTCCCAACACCTGGCCACCCTTTCTATTAAATGACTCCCACCAGCCCAAGCATGCATCCATTCCCTCCACAAATGATCATTGATGTTTCATTTTGCCAGGTCCTGTTCTGGCTGTAAGGTCCCTAGGTGGTATGAAAGGGTTTGCACTCATCTACTAATCTGAAGGTCGGCAGTTCGAATCCATCCATAGATGCCACAGAAGAAAGGCCTGGTGGTCTGTTCCCTATGGAGCAGTCTAGTGTGTACCACATGGGGCTGGCTGGAGTCAGAACTGACTGGGTGCGGACAGGCTTGATTTGTTGTTTGAGATGGGAAAACAGGTAAGCTTTTCACTCACGTCATTTGAGACAAATTATGAATAAGCAGAGAAAGAGAAAGTGAGATAGGAAGATGGACACTTTAAGCGTGGTGTCCCAAGAGGGTCTCCCTGGAAGGCAATCTTAGTACAGAGACCCCCAATGGAGTGCAGGCAGATCTTACTTTGCTGGACTTTGTTTCCTGATGTTTTGCAGATAATGCATGTGTTTGTTTGTGCTGTTCAAGTTTTTATTTCCTATATATGGCCTGGACTCTCAAGAGAACGAACCGGTCAGTCCTAGAGAGGGTGAAACCAGGCTGCTTCTTAGAGGCAAGGTTGGTGAAGCTCTGTCTCACATACTTTGGGTTGTTGCCAGGAGGGACCAGTAGTCATCACGCTTGGAAAGGTGGAGGGACAGCGCAGGAGAGGCAGACCCTCGATGAGATGGTTTGGCGCTGTGACTGTGGCAATGGGGCAGGTGTGTCAGAGACGGTGAGGTTGGCTCAGGACAGGGCAGGGTTCAGAGCTGTGGTTCATAGGGTCGCTATGAGTTGTCATTGGCTCAATGGTGCATAACAACAACAACAGTGGTAAGGAGTTCTGCTGCCAACTCAAAGGCAAGTGGTTCAAATCCACCAGCTTTTCCACAAGAGAAAGATGAGCAATGTCTTCTCACGAGATTTACAGTCTCTTAAAACCCCCTGGAGAGTTAACCTTGACTTGATGCAAACTTGATGGCACATGACAACCACAACACATTGATGGCTGATGGCAAGCCTGCCTTGGAGATGTCTACCGGCGTCGTTTTTCCAACATCGAGGGCTCTCTGTGTCCAAGTCCTGGCTCTCTCATTCCCACAATGGTTTGTATTTCCCATGTCACTCTTGCACATTTAAGGAGCTCTGGTGATACAATCCCCAGGAAGCTGCGTTGCTAACCCCAAGGTTGATTCTCTCTGGCAGTTTGAATTCACCAGTAGCTCCAAGGAAGAAAGATTGATTGTCTCGTCCAGTGCAAGTTAAAGCCCCAGAATCCCAGGGAGGGTCAGTGATGAGGGGCTTTGAACTTAACCACGACAAGAGGGGTAGAGAGAACAACTGATGAACCATAACCCCAAACCAAACCTGCCTCTGTCGAGTCAGGTCCAAACGATGAGGCTCAACCGGATTTCTAAAGCTTTGTGAATAGGTAGGAGAGGGACGGCCTCGTCTTTCTCCCATAGAGCTACTGGTAGATTCAAACCACCAACCTTGGGGCTAGTAGCCCAATATACAATGCACTATGCCACCAGAGCTTCGAAAAACGTATGTACACTTGGAAACAAACAAACAAAAATTTTTAAAAAATCAAGAGGCTCATTTTATTGCATTATTTGCTTTATTGAGGTGCTCTGGAACTGAACCCAGGGTATGTCTATACTAGAGAGAGCTGTTCAGACACAGAGCGGGAGGAGGTTCCGGGCAGAGGGAGGAGCAGGGATAAAGGCCTGGAGTGAGGACACATGTCATGGCGAGCAAGGCATCATGGGAGGCTGCAGGGGAAGAGGAGGCGAGGACAGAGAGCCTGGCCGGTGGGTAGTCCTACAGGCCCTCCTCAGTAGGGTCTGTGTTCTGAGGGTCCTGGGGAAATCAAGGCGGTTTTGAGGGCTGGCAGTAATGTGATCGATGTCCACGTGAAGTATGTTTAGTTTGCACTTCAGTTAGTGGCACCTGTTGTTATTGTTGTGATGTGTCATTGAGTCTGAGCCAACTCTAGCTGACCCTCTACTGGATTCGCAGAGACTGTAAATCACACAGAAGGAGATGGCTCATCTTTATACCGCCGAGCAGTTGGTGGGTTCAAACCCGGTGCCTTCAGGTTGGCAGCACAACTTCTTACCAATAGCCCATCAAACTCCCTATACTGTTACCTTCAAGTGATTCCACCTCATAGTGACTTCATGTGACAAAGAGCTGTCCCCTACGCTCTCCTGGACTGTAATAGTCATCAGGTCACATTATCTTGTCTTTTCTCCTATGTTGCTCCTGGGGGGTGGCGTATTCAAACTCCCAACCTCTCAGTTCACAGCACTTAGTCCATAGGCAGGAGAGGCCAGAAAGCCATTCATGCACTTCCAGCCTGTGGCCACGAGTAAACCCGTCATGGCCTATTGTACAATGGTACAGCCTTCCGCCACAGAAGGGGAGGAAGTTCTGAGTCAAGCTACAAGGAGGGTGGACCTCGAAACCATCATGCTCCATTACAGAAGCCACACACAAAAAGTCACATCGGACTGTTCCACTGCTGAAAAAAATCCAGAACCAGCACGATTGGTGCCAAAGTCTGTAAAGAGTCAAGCGCCACAACCCGAAGGCAATGCCTCTCTCACAGTTCAAATCCACTAACGGTTCTAAGGCTGACAGAGAGGCTGTTTCCTCCTGTGGAGTTTACAGCCTCGGAAAGCCCACTGAAGGGTCAGCTGCGAGTCGGTTCTGACCCATCAATGATGAGTTTTGAGTTTGAGGAGCTGCAGGGAGGCTGGAGTGGAGACCACCTACCTGCTTAATGGGTACGACTTTCCAGTTAGGGGTGATGAGGTATTTTGGGGATGAGATTGCATCTGTGGTTGCACCACACTGTAAATGTACCAGAGAGTGAATACTACATCACGGGAATTTCACTTCAATCAGAAAAGAATTGTAATTGAAAAAACCTAGGCATGCTAGAGTCACAGTCAGGATGCTCCTTGACAAGGATGGCAAGCCTTCATCTCACACCCTGTGGGCCTGTTATCTGGAGGGGGCCAGTCCCTGGGGAAGGATGTCATGCTTGGTAGAGCAGAGGTGCAGCCAAAGAAGACCCTCAGAGGGATAGACTGGCCCAGTGCCTGCAACAGTGAACCCAGCCAGGGCAACAATGGTGATAATGGGTGCAGAACTGGGCAGGGTTCTGTTCTGTTGAGCACAGGGCTGACTCAGCGGCACCCATGACAACAACAGAGGCGGGAATGGGAGAGGGAGTAGGCGCTGTGAGTGAATTCTCAGCCAGTGGTGTTGCTGTGGGCGCCGCCCCAAGTGCTCCTCCTTACAATTATTTCAAGGAGCAGAGCAGGTGTTCCAGGTACGCATCACTTCTCGGGATGCACAGAGGCCCTCCCTCGGCACAGAGTCCCAATGCAGGAAGGTCTGGCTGGGCCCCAAGCATGCTCCTTTCATCTGCAGGGAGGAGGCCCCCACTCTCCTCAGGTCCAACGAGCCTCTTGCTCTGGTCCAGCTGTGACCTTGAATCTGGGTGGCAGATTCCTGCTGCTCTGGCCTTGGCCTCAGAGGGGGGGACGGGCGCTGCCAGGGTGACCCACCTGGTGCAGACGCCACGGACTGGGAAGGCTCGAAGCTGCATCTGCCAGCGAGCTCAGAGCTGAGCCAAGCGTGCCCTCTGCCAGCTTGTTAGAAGGTTCAGTGGAGAGGTAATTACAGAACACCTGGTGGACAGCGGGGCTGGATGAGGGCCAGCTCCCTCCACTGCTCTCTCCGCCTGTGCCGGTCCAGCCAGAGCAACAGCAGGTGAGGGGGGACCGTCCACCCTACTGCCCTGAGATAAGAGGAGCCCATTCTCTGTATCTCTCTCTCTCTCTCAGACAAGAGGAGCCCATTCTCTCTCTCTCTCTCTCTCTCTCTCTCACACACACACACACACACACACACACACACACACACACACACACACACACACCTTTCAAGGATCCAATCCTGCAGAATAAGGATTCCAGGCTCAATTGCCCATGATTCTAGTGTTAACTCCAAGTCGCACTATTAAAGAGTACAAACTCTGCACCTACATAACCAAGGTCAAGCCCCTCTCTATATGGCATTCAATGTATGGACAGAGTTCCATGTTGTTGTGTTGTTAGGTGCTGTTGAGTTGATTACAATCATAGAGACCCTATGAACAACAGACCTGAACCCTGTCCTGTCCTGAGTCATCCTCACACTTTCTGACACCCTAGAGCCCATTGCAGCAGTTCTCGTGTCAATCCATCTGGTTGAAGGTCTTTCTCTCTTTCATCAACCCTTCACCTTTCCAAGATTGATGTCCCTCTCCCAGGAATAACCCATCCTGGCAACATGCCCGATGTATGAGAGGTGAAGCTTTATCATCTTTGCCTCAAAGGAGCACTCTGGCTACACCCTCTCCAAGACATATTTGTTTGTTCTTTTTGGCAAGCCAAAGGGTATTCACTACTCTTCTCCAATACCACTGCTCAAAGGCATCAATTCTTCTTCTGTCATCCTTATTTGTTGCTCAGCTTTCAGATGTATAGCATGTGATTAGAAAGATCGTGGACTGAATCAGATGCACCTTAGTCATCAAATGACACCATCACTCCTCAATAATTTGGACAGGTCCCTGACTGCAGACTTTCTCAGTGCATTATGTCTCCTGGTTTCCTGGCTGCTGGTACCAACAGTATTGATTATGGCTCCAAGGAAGATGAAATTGTTGACAACTTCAATATTTTCTCCATCTATCCTGATGTTGCCTATCAGTTCAGTGAGAAGAATATTTGTTTTCTTGATGTTGATTGATATACACTCCATATTGAAGGCCATATTATTTTATATTCTGCAATAAGTGCTTCAAGTCCTCCTCACTTTCAACAAGCAAGGTTGTGTCATCTGCATAATACAGGTTATTTGTGAGTCTTCCTCTGATCCTGATGCTATATTCTTCTTTACAGGGTCCAGGTTTTTGAACAATTTTCTCAGCATACAGATTGAATAGGGAGGAAGAGAGAATACAACCCTGACACACATCTTTCTTAATTTTAAATCATGTACTATTCCCTTGCTCTAAACACACAAGAGCCTCTTGGTACAAGTATAGGTTTTGCATGAGCACAGTTAAGTGTTCTGGGGTTTCCAGAACATATCTAGACATTTTTTTCTGATATTCCTGACCTTCAGCCAGGATCCATCTGATATCAGCAACGATATCACTGGAGCCGCGACCTCTTCTAAATCCTACTTGACCTTCTTGCAGTTCCCTATCTATATACTGTTCCAGTCATTCTTTAATGATCTTCTGCAATATTTTGCTTGCATGTGATATTAATGATATTGTTCGATCACTTCCACATTCTGTCGGATCATCTTTCTTGGGAATGGGAGCATGGACTTCTTCCAATCCATTGGCGAGAGAGCTGTCCTCTAAACTTCCTGGCATCGACTGGTGAGTGCATCCAGGGATGCATCTATTAGGTGAAATATGTTAATCAATATCCCATCAATTCCAGGAGCCTTATAATTTTGCCAGTGCCTTCCATGCAGCTCTCACTTCCGCCTTCATTACCACTGGCTCTTTTTCTTACAATACTCCTTAAAATTTTCAGTATCTGTCAATTCTTTTTGGACAGTGACTTGTGTATTCCTTTTCATTTCTTTAATGCTTCCTGGATCATCCAACATACTGGCCATGTTGTTGTTTATTGTTGAGTCAGAAGCAACCTACAGCTTGATGCTCCAGTGAGTTTTCAGAGGCAGTTAATTGCACAGGAGGAGATTGCCCATGCTTCTGCAGAGCATGGGATTTGAACCACTTGCCATTAGGGACTGCAGTGCAACTTCTTACCATTAGGCCACCAGAGCAATTCAAGGCTTAAGTTGGTTTTTTGGGTTCTTTTAGCTTGAGAAATGCAAAGAGAATTGTTCTCTTTATTCTCCAATCCCAGCTCTCTGCACATTGCATTGTAATATTTCGCTTTGTCTTCTCAAGCTGCCCCTTTTTCAGTTCTCTTACTTCAGCATCTTTTCCCTTTGTTTTGGCTTTTCGACACCATCGTGCAATTTGCAGAGTCTCCTCTGACATTCATTTTGGTTTTTCTTTCTCTTCTGTCTTTGTAATAATCTTTTCTCTTTTCATGGATGATGTCATTGATATCATCCCATGACTCAGCTGATCTTCGATCCCTGGTATTCAATACTTCAAATCTATTCTTAAGATGATTTTAAATTCAGGTGAGATAGACTCAAGATGATATTTTTTGTTCTCATGCACTTGTTTTACTTTTCTTCGACCTCAGTTTGAACTTGCACATGAGTAATTGATGGTCTGTTCCACAGTCCACCCGTGGCCTAGTTTAACTGCTGATTTGAGCTTCTCCAGCAATTCCTTCCACAGAGGTAGTCAATCTGATTCCTATGCAGCCCAGCAGGTGAAGTCCATGTGTAAAGTTGCTGCTTGTGTTTCTTAGAAAAGGTATTTGCAATTAATAAATCACTGAGCATACAAAATTCAATCATTCTATTTCCAGCCTCATTTCTATCACCAAGTCTATACTTTCTAAATTACCATTCCTTCTCGATATTTCCAACATTTGCATTCCAGTTACCAGTTATTATTAATTAATCTTGATCGCATGTTTGGTCAATTTCAAAATGCAAGATTTGGGAAAAATGTTCACCTTCTTCCACTTTGGTTGTAGCTGAAGGGGCGTATATTTAAATGATAGCCAGTAACCTTGTGTTATTATTAGGTGCCACCAACTCTAGGGCGCTCTGGTGGCCTAGTGGCAAGAAGCTGCGCTGCAATCCTGAAGGCACGCAGTTCGAATCCCACCAGCCACTCTGCAGGAGAAGGCTAGGTAATCTCCTCCCCTGCAATTAACTGGCTCTGAAAACACACTGGAGGGTCAGCTTTAGTTCTGACTCCAGAGCACTCAACAACAACAACAACCAACTCGACATACAACAGAGTGAAGTACTGCCCTTTCTCACAATCTCCACTCTGCCCAAGGTCATTGTTACAGTCCCTGTGTTAGTCCATCTCCTTGAGGATCTACTCTGTACTTTCCTGGGTATGATATCTTTTTCCAAGGACTGGCCCCTCCTGAAAATATACCCTATGTCTGTACACTCACTTTACCACTGCCACTGAGTTGGTTCTGCAGAGCAGCTCACTGATTTGAACCACTGACTTTTAGTTATGTTACCCACTATCCTCCAGGGTTGTGTAAGCATGTGTGTAGATTTCACTTATAACGCCTCTCTGTAATTTGCAATATTCCAGTGAACTGCCGGTAGAGATTTGCCCAGCAGAGCAAGATTCTGCCTTTCGGGAATAAATCATCGGTGTTTTCTATATTCTAAGTCCTATTATGAGAGCAGCTGCAGATGTTTTGTGCACAAACGTTGCCTGATGGCCAATTAAACGGACATGACTACTGCTCCTTTAGACACATCTTGCTCCAAAATGGAAATTCACTCTCCAAAGAGAAAAGCACGTTTTCCTACCCTTTTGACTGCAAGTGATTTCTTTTTCATTTACTGAGGATGATGGGAAACACAAGAGGAAAGCCCCG
This sequence comes from Elephantulus edwardii, assembly GCF_000299155.1. Classification (NCBI taxonomy): domain Eukaryota; kingdom Metazoa; phylum Chordata; class Mammalia; order Macroscelidea; family Macroscelididae; genus Elephantulus; species Elephantulus edwardii. The sequence continues at coordinate 10,357,055 of NW_006399836.1, forward strand.
GGGACCAGAGGAGGACGGCTCGACATTGCAGTGTACGGCTGGATGTAATCAAAGTGAGAAGCCCAGGCTGAAACCTCCTTCCTCCGCAGAGCCTGTCGGGTCAGGGGAATACATGGCTGGGCTGACTAGACTCACTTCCTTCTGGCATCAAATATTCCTTCTGATCATAAAGATCTCCAGGAAACCACAGCACCGCTACTGAGCAGCAGAGAGCAACCTTGATGGTGACAAAAAGGAATGAAGGGACATACTTGGCTTCAACATTCCCTCCCGCACTGCAGGGAATTTGTAATAGGCCTCTCCCCAAATCTAATGTCCACTTGAAACTGCAGAATGGGATTGTACTTGGAAATTTGTCTTGTGGGATATCATTAGTCAAAAAGAGGTCATACTGATCGGTTGATGCTTTGTTGTTAGGTGCCATCGAGTAGATCTGCCCCATAGGATCTCCTAGGCTATGATCTTTATGAAAGTTGATCTTCTTTCTTGATTCTTTTGGGTGGATTTGAACTGAAAAGCACTTAACAGTTATGTCACCTGGGCTCCTTTAGAACCCATCACCCTTGATCCACAATCAACACCTTAGGCACCAGCAATCAAGAAATGAAAAGATTATTTGCACTGGGAAAATCTGCTATCAAGGACCTCTCTTAAAGAGCAATGATATCAGTTTAGAGACTAAGGTGCACATAATCTAAGCCATGATCTTTCCAATTGCTCACTATGCATCTGGAAGCTGGACAGTGACTAAGGATGACTTAAGAGGAAGAAGTGATGCCTTTGGGCTATGGTGCTGAAGAAGAGTATTGAATATCCCATGGACTGTCAAGAGAACACACAGGTCTGTCCTAGAGAAAGTGAAACCAAGGGGGTGTTTGGTGGCAAGCATGGTGAAACTCCAGCTCACATTTTTTTGACATGTTGTCAGGAGGGATCACTCCTTAGAGAAGGACATCATGCTTGGAAAGGTGAAGGGTCAGCACAAGACAGAAAGAACATAAAAAAGCTGGATTGACACAGTGACTATAGTAATGGGGTTAAGGGTGTGGGAGATGGCAAAGCTGGCTCAGGAGAGGGCAAGGTTTAAAGCCGTTGTTCATAAGGTTGCCATGAGTTGTAGATGACTTGATGACACAGAACAACTACTACTCTTGATTTAATTGCAACTCAGACATACCCACCCCCATTAGCTCTCTGAGGCTGTAGGACTGTACGGTAGCCAACTGCCTCCTCTTTCTCTGACGGAGCGGCTGGTGGATTCAAACTGTTAACTTTTTTATTAGCTTCCCAATACCTAACTCCCCAGGCCTCCGTAAGGGTTGACCCTAAATCCAATACTGGGTGACTTTGTAAGAATGTCAGGCGGAGACACTTGAAGGCCATGAGGCAATTGCAAGAATTAGGAGATGAGAATAAGGCAACTGCAAAATGTCAAGAATTTCTAGGATCCGCCAGAATTTAAGAAGCAAGAAAGGATTCTTCCCTGAAGCCTACAGAGGGAGCATGACTCTGCTATCACCTTGACTTTGTACTTCAGAAACTATGGGAGATTTTTTTTTCTCTGTGATAATTTGCTTTGGCAGCTCCAGAAATCCAACGCACCTGCCATCTTTAAAAGGCTAAATTCTCAGCTCTCTGCTTCACATCCTTCACTTTAAATCTCTGGTATGGCTCAGACTCACTGTTTATGGCCAGATAGGCAGGCAGCCAGCTGACCCGAGGGAGAAGAGAAAGAGACAGGATCAACACCTGCTGGCTGGTTCAACAGCCTTCCTGAATGTCCACCGACTTTTGCATCATGCAACAGTGATTCCTAAAGCATGAGATACTTTGAGAGAAAGGACTTGAGGAAAACAATGATCTACAGGCCTCTTCTTGCTCCACGAGGGAAGGTTGTGCAATTAAAGACTCATATTTCATTTCCCTAGAGAAGAATACCAGGCCTGGTAGTGTCTCTGTTGTTACGTGTCATTGAGTCAGGAACCATTGGTTGCTGACCCTCCAGCGGGTTTCCAGAGGCTGTAAACAGCATGCGAGCTCTGGTGGCCTAACAGTAAAAAGCTGCACTGCATTCTCAAAGGCCTGTGGTTTGAATCCACCAGCCTTTCTGTGGGAGGAGAATGAGTGATCTCCTCTCGTACGATTAACAGCCTCTGAAAACCCACAGAAGGGTCAGGTATGAGTTGGTTCCAACTCCATGGCACACAACAACACAGAAAGCATGGAGGAGGCTGCCTTCTTCCTTTTCCCACGTAACAGCTGACGGATTCAAACCGCCTCCCTTTGGACTGACAACACAGCTCCTTACCACTAAGCCGCCAAAGCTCCATTGGTGAAGCAGAAACTCAACAAAAGAAGAGGAAGACTCTCAACAAGGTGGATTAACATAGTGGCTACAACCGTGGGTGGAAGCCCAGCCAGGAGGGTGGTGAGACTGAGCAGGGTTTTGTGCTGCATGTGTTATTGACTGGGGTGTTAGGTGCCTCTGGTGGACTCCTGGGGACCCTATGAACAACAGACCTGAGCCTTCCCTTGTCCTTAACCATCCTCACACTCTCCACCATGCTGAGAGCTCATTGGTACCGTCACTGGGTCAGTCTGTCTTGTTGAAGGGTTCCCTCTTCCGCTGACCCTCCACCCTCCCAGAAGGATGCCTTTCTCCAGGGACTGGCTCCTCTTGACCACATGCCCAGAGTCTTGAAATGAAGGTTCCCCTCCCTCGCCTTTACAGAGCACATTGGCTGTACTTTCTCCAAGACATTTGGTTTTTACTTTAGGCAGTCAGTGGGATATTCAGTGTTTTTCTCCAACACTGCTGTTCAAAGGCATCAATCCTCCTGTCATCCTTATGCAATGTCCTACTTTCAGATGCATAGGGAGGAACTGAAAAGACCATGGCTTGAATTAACTGCACCTTAGTTAAAAAAACCCTATTGGACATGCTGTTGCTGTTGCTCTTGGGTGCCATTGAGTCAAATATGACTCATAGAAGCTCTGTGAACATCCATACTGAGCCCCGCCCTGTCCTGTGCCATCCCCATCATCTCTGAGACACCAGAGCCCATTGCTGACGTCACTGTGTCAATCCATCTTGTTGGGAATCTTCTTCTCCTTTGCTGACCCTCCATCTTTCCAAACATGATGTCCTTTTCACATAACTACATGTTCAAAGTATGAAAGACAAAACTTGTCATCCTTGCCTCTAAGAAACACTCTGGCTGCACCCTTTCCAGGATATATGTTTGCCTTTTGCCTGTCCTGGGATAGTCAGTACTTTTGTTCAGCACCTCAACTCAAACGCCTCAATTTTTCTTCTGTCATCTTTATTCACTGTCCAACTCTGTGATGCATAGCAGGTAATTGAGAAGATCATGATCTGAGCCAGGTACACCTTAGTCTTCAAAGTGACATCATTGGTCTTTAGTAATTTGACGAGGTCCCTGAGGTCACCATACGTTGGAGCCAATTTGACAGCACCTACAACAATCAAAAAAGAAGAAGAATTTGCTTTGGAATTAAACACCAATGAGCAAAGACCGAGCTTTGGGAGGATATCAGGAATGTTATCCATGAAGAATGTAAAACTCATTACAAAAAACAGAGGAGGAAGAAAAGACCAAGATAAATGTCAGAAGATACTCTGAATATCGATTGCACTAAAGCGCTGAGAAGCCAAAGCAAAGGGAAGAAATAAAAAGTTAAGGAGCTGGATACAGGATTTCAATGGGCAGCTTTAGAAGACAAAGTAAGGTATTATAATGAAATGTGCAAAGAACTGAAGTCAGAAAAATCAAAGGGATTAACTCGCTTGACATTTCTTAAGCTGAAGGAACTGAAGAACAAATTCAATCCTCGAGGTGCAATACCTAAGAACGCTACCGACAGAATGTTGAATGCTAAAATCACATTTCCTGTACCAATATCTGTACCAGTTTTCCACCGCAGAACAAATTTTAAACCTTAAATGTTAACTTTAAAGTTATCTTAACCTAAAGCAAAACTATTGGTCTATCTCTATCAAGGGCAAAAAAAGTGAAGAAAACAAAATATGCATGAAAAGAATTAGTCTATAGTACCATAATGGCCCATGAGATCTTCAGCTTCTGGGACCCTGAAACCAGAAGAACTAAATGGTGTAGATGGCTCCAAAAAAAATCTCAGTAGATGGTTCTGGATACACTGGGAGAAAAATGTGGAATAAAACTCAAAATCACAAAAAGACACTTTTGTGTCTTGGCATTTATCTCTCATCATTTCTGCTGTCTGACTTGCATGTTCATTCTCTTCTGTATCTCAGAAGAGAAAGAGGAGGAAATAGATTATTTCTACCAACTGCTGAAGTCAGAAATCAATCTAACATGCAACCAGGATGCATTAATAGTCATGGGTGACTGGAATGCAAAAGTTGGGAACCAGGAAGAAGGATGAGTAGTCAGAAAATGTGTACTTGGTGACGGAAATGAGGCTGCAGAGAGAATGATAGAATTCTGCATAAAGAATGATTTATTCATAGCAAATACCTTTTATAAGAAACATAAACACAGGCTATACATGTGTATTTCACCTGATGGGATGCACAGGAATCAGATTTATTACATCTGTGGAAGGAAGCGTTGGTGAAATTCAATATCAGCAGTGAAAAGTAGGCCAGGTGCTGATTGCGGAACAGACCATCAACTACTCATATGCAAGTTCAAATTAAAACTAAAGAAGGCTAAATCAAATCCACAGGAATCAAAATTTGACCTTGAGTCTATCTCACTTGAATATAAAAACCTTCTCAGGAATAGGTTTGAGGCTTTGAACACTAATGAACGAAGACCAGATGAGCTATGCAAAGATATCAAGGATACCATTCATGAAGAATCCAAAAAGTCATTACAAAGAAGGAAGAAGAAAAGACCAAAATGGATGTCAGAAGAGACTCTGAGTATTGCACTAAAGTGTTGAGAAGCCAAAGCAAAGGGAAGAAATCAACAAGTTAATCAGCTGAACAGATTATTTCAAAGGGTAGCTTGGGAAGACAGGGCAACGTATTATAATGAAGTGTACAAGGAGTTGGTGTCAGAAAATCAAAATTGCCAAACTTGCTCGGCATTTCTTAAGCTGAAGGAATGAAAGAACAAATTCAAGCCTCGAGTCACAATACTTAAAGATACTATGGGTAGAATACGGAATGATCAGGAAGTATTAAAAGAAGACAGGAGGTGTATACAGAGTCACTGTACCAAAAAGAATTGACTGACACAGAAGAATTTCAAGAAACAACATATGATCAAGAAGCAATGGGGATAAAGGTGGAAGTTCAAGCTGCTCTGAAGGACTTGGCAAAAAATAAAGCCCCAGGAATTGATGGTATACCAATTGGTATATTTCAACAAACAGATGCTGCCCTGGATGTGTTCACTAGGTGGAGGACAACTGCCTGGCCAACTGACTAGAAGAGAACCATATTTATTCCCATGCCAAAAAGAGGCGACCTACAAGAGTATAAAAAGTATCTTACAATATCACTCATATCACACACAAGCAAAATCCTGCTGAAGATTATCCAGAAATGACTGAAACAGTATGTTGACAGTGAACTACCAGGAATACAAGCTGGGTTTAGAAGATGTAATGGCACGAGAGACATTATCACCAATGTTAGATGGATCTTGGCAAAAAGAAAAGAATACCAGAGGGATAGCTATCTGTGTTTCACTGACTATGCAAAGGCATTTGACTGTGTGGATAACAACAAACTGTGGCTAAACTTAAGGAGAATGGGAATTCTAGAACAAGTACTTGATTGTGCTTATGTGAAACCTATAATTGGACCAGGAAGCAGTGCTCAGAATAAAGCAAAAAAATTCTACATGGTTCAAAATCAGGAAGGGAGTGCATCAGGGTTATACTCTCTCTCCATACTCATTCAATCTGTATGCTGAGCAAATTATTTGAGAAATTGGACTCTATGAAGAGGAATATGGCATCGATATTGGAGGGAGATTCATCAATAACCTGTGTTACACCGATTTCACAACTTGCTTGCTGAAAGTAAGGAATACTAGAAGCTCTTGTCGCAGAAGATCAAAGTATACAGTCTTAAAAAAATACAGGCTTTAAAATGGATTGCATCTCAATGTCAAAAAAACAAAGATTCTTACAACTGGACCAATGGGCAACACTATAATTGACGGAGAAAAGAGAAAAACTGTCAACAACTTTATCTTATTTGGATCCACAATTAACACTCTCGGTACCGGCAACCAGGAAATTAGAAGATGCACTGCCTTGGGCAAGTCTGCGGTTAAGGATATCTCCAAATTATTGTCAAAAGTTCATAGAGTTTCCAGAGACACGCTTCCAAAATTATTCCAAATTATTGATGAGTAATGATGTCAGTTTGAGGACCAAGATGCACCTGATTCAGGCCACAATCTTTCTGAACACTTATTTTGCACCTGAGAGGATGACAGAAGAAGCACTGATGCCTTTGAGCTGTGGGGCTGGAGAAAAGCACTGAACATCCCAGGGACGCCCAAAAGAACAAATAAATATATCTCAGAAAGGGTGCATCCAGAGAGCTCTTTGAAGGCAAAGATGATGAAGCTTGGCCTCATATACTACAGGCATGTTGCTAGGAGGGACTGTTCTTTGGAGAAGGACATGATGCTTGGAAAAGTGGAGGGTCAGTTAAGGACAGGAAGACCCTCGGCCAGGTTGATTGACACAGTGACTTCCGCGATGAGCTCTAACGCGTCAGGAATTGTGAGGATGGCACAGGATAAGACAGAGTTCAGATCTGTTGTTCATAGGGTCAGTATGAGTCATACCGGACTCAACAGCACCTAACAACAACGTAGTTATATCAACAAAAGCATTATTTAGAAGCCCCCTTTACATGTATCAATCCTCTACTGATTTCCTTTACGAATCGTCTAATGTGCTCTGGCCAGAGCTGTCTTTATTTCCCAGTTACAATGATGCTTCAAATCACATGGTTTCATTTGACACTGTCAATACACATCCTGTTGTTTTTGCTGCTACCAGTGTTTGTATAGTAGTTGCTGTGTTTGCCCAGTTTTCTGGTGTTTTTAGCCATGATAATTAATATCTGGGAACTCATTCAATAATTTTTAAGATGAAACATTAATTTCAAATAAAGAAGGGAAGGATTTGAAGACTTCAGTTACTAATTATGTAGCTCAATTTGGAAAGATTTTATAAAGTAAATTTGTTATTAGTGTTCTTATAACACAAAACTGTTACATTTCATTCAACTATGATCACATAAATTTCTATGAATAAAATTGTTAACAACTATTACTAATAGTTATGTACAGTCGGATGTGGGAAGAGGCATCCAGGGAGGTGACACACACCCGTGATATCACCATAGTGACCCCACGCACAGTGGAATTGGATGGCTGTGATCCAGAGGGCTTCAACTGGACGGTTTTCAGAAGCAGATCATCAACATTTTCTTCACCCTTTTAATCTGAAAGCTCGATGGCACCTGTAGCTGTGAGCTGGAAGACTGTTCAGGGTCCTAGGATTCACTGATAGGCCATGGCAAGGCTTGACGTGCACTGGCTGGGAATCGAACCTGGGTCTCCCACACGGAAGGAAAGGATGCTGCCACAGACCCGTTGCTGCCTCCAGTTCCTAGCTGTATCAAAGCAATAAGAACTCCCATTCCTCTTACTGCCAGCCCTTGGCTAGTTGGTGGAAGAGTGATAAAATTAAAAGGTAGGGGAGTCTTACAAGATAATTTTATTCCCTTTCCCCATGGTGGTCCCCTTCCACAAAAGCAGACTCCAGGTACAGGAATGTCAAAGATATATTACTGAATCAGATTTGGAGTTTATATTATGAAACACAACATGGCTCACCAGTTGCTGAACTGACAGATCCGGAGTAACACCCAGGTAGAGGTGTTTCCATGGGAGAACCCTCACCTTCTGTGCAGAAGACCAGCCTCCCACCAGTGCAGTTCTGTGTGTGCTGGGATCCAGAAGGGATTTCCTATGGGCTTCCAGTCAAGAGAGATTAGAAGGAAAGGCCTGGCAATCGAAAAGCCAGCCAATGAAAACCCATGGATGATGATACAGGACCCACGTTTGTAACCCTCACATGCATAGAGCTGCCCTGAGTTGGGGTTTAAATCAGCAACAAATAATAACTAAGGCAGGAGGATTTTGTTATTATCCAAGAATAGACGGATTTCCTCATTCTGAAGCAGAGGCCTCTAACTCCATAGCATCAGGGGAGAGGAGTGAAACTGCTATCTATCTCTGGTTAAGTATGCTCTGTCCATGCAACAGTGACATATCTATTTCTATCCCTGGAGATATTGTCTGGGAAACTCTTCCTCAGAACATTAGCCAGAGGACACGACAGCGCCTTGTTAACACAGCAGGATGGTGCCTTGTCACACAACGCCTCCCCAGTTCTGGTTTCATTTATAAGACTCTGTCCCCAGACTCTGTAGACAGGATACAAGAACATCTCATTCACCCCTCATGTCTTCACAACAGTACAGTAAAATCCCCTAAAAGGAAATTTGGAATGAAAAACAAGCCACACGCAAACCAAAGCCTAATGCTGCCACTTATAATTCACCTAATTTCTAGGCGCTTCTGTTTTCATCTCATTCATGAAATGGAGATAAAAGCTTCTCCCACACAAGGCTTTTGGGAAGATTCAGGGGAATCTTGGGTGCAAAGCAGAAGCGGGGACCGAGTAGATCCTCCACTCAGGTTAGTGTGTGCAGGGTGCTCTATCCAGTTAACTGCTGGATCAGTGCTGGTCCATGGCAACTCCACGTGTACCCAAGTAGAAGTGTGCCCATAGAGTCTGTAAATCACTGAGAGTTTTTGGAAGCATATTGCCAGGCCTTCCACCAACCTTTAGGTTAATCGTCTGTGTCACCTAGGGACTCCATGCAGTCTTTTTACCATATAATCTGAGCCGAAGTTTCTGGAGAAGATTGCTTTCCCATTGAGCCATTCAGAGGTGTTTTCCGTTATGATGTTACAATCCTCACATTAAACAATACTCATCTGTTCTCTCCCTGTGGCTTCTGTTCCCATTTAACCATCCTGACTTCTGAGCTTAATTTTGGAGCTAAGCCTGCCCTTACGATCTTGTATGAGTGATTGTCCTGAGAACTGAGTACCCTTTCAGTGCTCTTGTTCACTTTATAGATCTATTGAGTCACAGGTGAACCCAGTACCAGGCTCAAAGGGCCATAGTCTCAGACATTTCACCTGCCTCTGACCATTAATGTGACTTTGAGTGTTGTTATTCATTTGTCATCCTCTATATCAGCAATGATGTCACTCTAGAGACTGAGGTGCACCTGATCCAGGCTATGTATGGTCTTCACAATTACTTGCTATGCATCAGAGAGCCAGAGAATGACTAAGGATGATAGAAGGAGAATCGATGCCTTTGAATCATGGTTCTGGAGAAGAGTGTTGAATATACCATGGACTGCTAAGAGAACAACAGTTTTATCCTGGAGATGGTGAAACCAAGCTGCTCCTTGAAGGCAAAGATTCTGAAGCTCCTTCTCACATACTTTGGGCATGTGGCCAGGAGGAACTAGTCCTTGGAGAGGGACATCATGCCTGGAAGGGTGGAGGGACAGCACAAGAGACGAAAACCCTGGGTGAGATGGATTGACTTAGTGACTGAAGTAATGGGGGTAAGGTGTGTCAGAGACTATGAGGTTGGCTCAAGAAAAAGTAGGGTTCAGAGCTGTTGTCGCTATGAGTTACTGTCAATTCAATGACATACAACAACAACTATCAAGACCCAATACTGTGAGCCCTTTCGGTGCGGTTAGCAGTGGGCACTGTCTAATTCTTTGGTTCTCAGGGTCACAGAAGTTGAAGCTCATGAAACGTGTTAGTGTTGTGGACTGTTTCCAGGGTTCTTTTCTTTTTCTCCACTCTCCTTTGCTCCAGACAGGGAGAAACCAGTGGTTGCACCTTCAATGATCACTTTCAAGCTTTTAAGACCTCAGTCCCTAATCATCAATGCAAGGTGGAGAACATTGCTATTGGAACAGAACATCTCTTGCAGGAAACAGGAAACTGACAGTATCAGTTGCCTCCAGGGACAGAAATGGACATTTGGGGACAGGGAAGGAAGGAGACTTTTTATTATTTAATTCTTTGTCTCTTTTGCTTTTCAAATCATGTAAATATCTTAAGTACTCCAAAAGTAATTTTAAAGATGAAAATTTCCAACACTTTGTAATGGTAATGTTCAAACATACTGATTGGTTGAAAGAATTTTATAGCAAATGTCACACGCCAATAGCCAAATCATCATCATTTTCTTACACTGGCCTTATCTCCTACCTCCACCACTCACTTGTCAGTTTGCTGGGTGACACAGGCTTGTACATTACTCTGATGCTGGAATCTATGTCACAGGTATTTAAAGTACTGGCAAGGTCACTCGTGTGGGACCAGTTTCAGCAGAGCTCTCAGACTAAGACAGACTAGAAAGAAAGGGCTGGGAATCTACTTCTGAAAGGTGTTGTCGCTATGGGTCATCAAGTTGCCTGCAACTCATAGTGACCTTGTACACAACAGCTCTGAACCCTGCTCTGTCCTGAGCCAGTTTCAGTGACTCTGACACTTAATTACATTGTTCTAGTGACTGTATCAATCCATCTCACCCAGGGTCTTCCTCTCCTGAGCTGTCCCTCCATCTTTCTGAGCTTGATGTCCTTCTCCAAGGATCGGTCCCTCCTGGCCCAAAGTATGTGAGACAGCGCTTCAAAATCCCACCTTCCAAGGAGAAACTTGGTTTTAATCTCTCTAGGTTTCCACTCTTTATCTATTTGTTTTCTTGGCAGTCCATGATGTATGTTCAAGGTTCTTCTCCAGCACCACAAGTCAAAGGCATCGATTCTTCCTCAATCATCTTTAGTCATTGTCCAGCTCTCTGATGTCTGAAAATTAGCCAATGAAAATTGTATGGATTAAAGCAGAATATGGTGCAATATAGTGCTGCCGGATGAATCCACTCGGTCAGAAGACATGGCAAAGCTACCACAGCAGTGGGCTCAATCTGGTGACCATCAAGAAGAGGGTGCCACTCTTTCAAATGAGGTTGCATGAGTTAGAACTAATGTGTTAACAAATAACAAGAAAAGTCAAAGTAGAGACTCATTCAACTCTTGGATTGATTTTCACTTATAATTTCCATGTTATTAGGTGTCACCCAGTCAATGAGTCATAGCGACCCTATGAACAACAGAATGGGATTTCCCCCTATCCTGGGACATCCTCACAATCTCCCATACTCGAGTCCCTAGTTGCAGTCATTTTGATAGTTCAGATTAAATTATTTATTAAAGCAGACAAATGACAAACTTTGTGTAAGGCTCTATGTTTTACATCTTGCAAACTCTTCTTGTTCATTCATTCAAGCAAACATAGATTGCATGCCAACTAGATTGCAGGCCCTGTCTGGGATCTTGGAATTTGTTGTTGTTATTGTTGTGCTAGGTGTTACCATATTGAGTACAACCCACAGCAGCCCTGTGAACAACAGATCTGAACCCTGTTCTGTCCTGAGTCAGCATCACACTTCCTGACACACAGGAATGTTCAAGACTTAAGAGCCCATTGCAGCAGTCACCATGTCAGTCCACCTGGTCAAGGGTCTTGCTCTCCTGCTGTTGTTGTTATGTGCCGTCGCGTTGCCTGCGACTCATAGCGACCATGTGTACAAAAGGCCTAAATGATGCTCTATCTGTGCCAATCTCACTGTCTCTGACACGCCTACTCCCATTACCCCAATCACTCAATCGATCCATCTCATCAAGGATCTTCCTCTCTTGTGCTGTCCCTCCACCCTCCCAAACATGATGTCCCTCTCCAAGGACTGGTCTCTCTTTGCAACCTGCCCAGAGTATGTTGGATCAAGCTTCAGAATCCTTTCCTCCAAGGAGCAGGACACGTTCACCCTCTCCAGGACAAACCTGTTCATTCTCTTAGCAGTCCATGGTATACTCAACACTCTTCTCCAGCACCACAGCTTAAAGGCATCAATTATCTTTCTATCATCCCTAGCCACTGACCAGCTCTCTGACACATAGCACTATGGCCCAGAGCTGGCATACCTTAGTCTCCAGCCCGAAGTCATTGCTCTTAGGTACTCTTGAAAGGTCCCTGACAGCTGACTTTTCCAGTACAATTTGTCTCTTGATTTCCTGGCTCCTGGTACCAAGAGTGTTGAATATGGAGCCAAGAAAACTAAAACTGTTAACACTCTCAATCTCTTCACCATCCATAATGATGCTGCCAACTGGCCCAGTGGTGAGAATATGTTTTCTTGATGTTGAGTTTTAATCCATATTGAAGACTGCAGTCCTTGACCTTCTGCAGCAAGTACTTCATGTCCTTCTCAGTTTCACCAAGCAGGATGGTATCATCTGTATAACACAGGTTGTGATGAATCTTCAACCAATCCTGATGCCACATTCCTCCTCATACAGCCAGTGTCCCAGATGATCTGTTCTGAATACGGATTGAAAGGTATGGAGGCAGAATACATCCCTGGTGGACACTCCTCCTGATTTTGGACCATGCAATGTCTCTTTGCTCTGTTCTAACAACTGCCTCTTGGTTCAAATATACATTTTGCATAAGCACAATCAAATGTTCTGGGATTCCCATTCTTCTCAGAGTCAGCCATAGTTTGTTGTGATCCACACAGTCAAAAGTCTTTGCATAGTCAATGAAACACAGATATTTGTCTGATACTCTCTGCTTTCTGCCAAGATCCTTCTAACATTAGCTATAATATCCCTAGTACCACAGCCTCTTCTAAACTCAGCCTGGAATTCTGGCAGTTCTCTGTTGACATGTTGCTCCAGTCATTTTTGGATAATTTTCAGCAGAATCTTGCTTGCATGTGATATTAATGACATTGTTCAATAATTTCCACACTCTGTCAGGTCACAACTCAGGAACAGGTTTGAAACCTTGAACATGAATGAACGAAGACCAAATGAGCTCTGGGAGGATATCAAGAATACCATCCATGAAGAATGCAAAAAGATCATTACAAAGGCAGAAGAGGAAGAAAATACTAAGATGGATGTGAGATGAGACTCTGAATATTGTGTTAGAGTGCCAAGAAGCCAAAACTAAAGGAAAAAAAAATCAAGAAATTAAAGAGCTGAACAGAAAATTTCAAAAGGCAGCTCAGAATGACAAAGCAAGATATTATAATGAAATGTGCAGAGAGCTGGAGTCAGAAAATCAAAAGGGCTGAACTCGCTCAGCATTTCTTAAGCTGAAGAAGCTGAAAAACAAATTCAAGTCACAAGCGGCAATACTTAAGGATGCTTTGGGCAGAATTATTCAAGAAGCATTAAAAGACGATGGAAAGAGTATACAGAGTCGTTGAAGAATTTCATGAAACAGTGTATGAGCAAGAGCCTGTGGCAATGAAGGAGGAAGTTCAAGCTGCTCTGAAAGAATTGGCAAAAAACAAGACCCCAGGAGTTGACGCCATACCCATTGACATATTCCAACAAAAAGACACTGCCCTGGATGTGCTCACTCAGTTGTGCCAAGAAATCTGGAGGACAGCCAGCTGGCCAACTGACTGGAAGAGATAGACTCCTCTCCTAGAAAACCAAAATATGTGAGATGAAGTTTCACCATCCTCACCTCTGGGGAACACACTGACTGTACTTTTTCCAAGATGTAGGTGGATTTTTTTGTTTTCACTTTTATTTTTTTTTATTGGCAGTCAATGGGATGTTCAGTGCTCTTCTCCAACACCACAACCCAAAGACATCCATTCTTCTACCATCCTTAGTCACTGTCCATCTCTCAGATCTTGGGGATACATCCTGTCAAGTAGTTGTTACCTTCTATGAGCTTGAAGTCTAATTCAGACAAGAAACATGTCATAATAATAGCAAAGACAAGAAAAAGAATGCTGTTGCTGTATGATGGAATGGTGATTCCGATACACAGGCACCTGATAAAAGCAGGTAGAAGTGCTCCACAGTGTTTCTCAGGCTGCAATCTTTGCAGGCGAAAAGCCAACCACTCACTCTCTGCTGTCTGAATCAGAGCAATCTTCTATCAGGTCTCTGAGGCTGTTAAAAAAAAAGTCTCCCAAGGAACCACTGGTGGATTACAAAACATTGGCCTTCAGGTGAGCATCACTGCGTCCCACAGACTATGCCAGGGAGCTCCCTGAGGAATAAAGGAGAGAGTCAGTGCAGGAGAAGAAGACCCTCAATACAATGAGTTGACACAGTAGCTACAACAGGGCATAAGCCCAGCAGGGACTATAAAGATGGCACAGTACATAGGGTCACTGTGCATCCAAGCCAACTCAGTGGGACCATGCAACAACAGTCCCTTACACGACTGTCTGTCTGTCTTCCATGAATCTGTCTGTAGGTTTGATTGCTGACCTTATCAGCGGAGCACTCAACCATTGCACCGTCAAGCTCCTGAGAAAGAGAATCAAAGGTAAATGTCACTGATCATCGTTGAGTTGAAATGGATTCAGAGTTGATCCTTTAGCAGGTTTTCAGAAGATATTAATTGTGCAGGAAGAAACTGCCCATCTTTCTCTCCCAAAGAAGCTGGTGGATTTGAACCATGTGACTTTGGATTGAGAGCTCAACTCTTTACCCAGTAGACTACCAGAGCTCCTAAGAAAAAGAATCGTTGACAGCCTATGAGTGGGTTGGTTTTTTTTTTTATGATTCAGGCAGTGTACCTAATTTGTGTGTGCTGTGTTATGTGATATGCCAGCAAGTTATAACTACCTCCCAGCTGGCCTTCAGAGGAGGCGAATCACACAGGATGAGCTTGTCCATCTTCCTCCCAAGGAGCAGCTGGTGACGTCGAACTGGGCACCTTTGAGCAGGCAGTGTATCTCTTTACCATGAGACTATCAATTTATATTTAAATTATACCCCAATTTATATTTACAGTCTGCATTAGTCCTCACACCAGCCCCATTCAGTCAGTGCTTCCTGGGTGCTGTGTAACATATTCTCCAAAATATAATTTATTAAAACAACCATTTTTGTTATCTGGGCTCAGTCAGAGGGGTCTGCAGATGTCACCTGAGATTGCTCACGAGGTGGAAGGTGGCTCAGCTAGAGACAAGTAGACTCTGCAGCTCCACGACGTCTCTGCATCTCCACCTCTCCATGTGTACTCTCCACGTGGTCTCTGACAGGTACCTGCACTGCTTACAGCAGCTAAGAATCCCCAGGGGTACAAAACAGAGCTGTACCCAGAACTTGTGCAGAATCACTTCTGTCCCCATCCCATTAGTTAAAGTAAAACATAGCCCAGCCCGCCCTCCTTCAAAAGGATGACAATGAATACAAGATGGCACGGGCGTTAGAAAACAGTTTCACCAGGAACCACCACGGCAAGAAAAGAAACTCCATTCATTCATAATACCAAGTTTGGGTGAATGAGTGGTGCGTAGTTGATTGTTTCTTTTTTACAAAATCTAGGCTTCCTCATCTGTTGAACTGGCATCTTCACCCCCTCTTCAGTTCCCTCCTGTCTGAGGTCCTGCAAGATTAGGCCCTGGAACAGGGGCACATGTGCTCAGCCAATGTTGGCTCTCTCTCTTATCTCTCAGATCCTCGGCCAAATACTTGCCTCTTTAAACCTCAGTTTCCTCATCTGAAAACTGGGAAGGCTGTGATGGGGATCTTCAGGCATTTCTGAGCCTCAGAAGTGCTTACGTTATCACGAGTCCTGGCCTAGCCTGCTTGTTTACAAAGGGCCACTTGAGCAGTTGATGCTGGGAGGGCAGCGGAACCAGCCCAGGGGGCTTTGCTGCAACCCCTAAGTCAAGGGAGAGTGTTAAGCAGGGGAATGGTGGGTTTAGAGAGCAAGGAGGGTGATTGATGGGATCCTGACCACCATCTATAGTCCTGCTTGAGTTCAGTTGGGGTCCCTGCTTCCTGTGTGTACCCTCCCACACCCCTTATCTCATGACTGCCACCCCAAGCAATGGCCTTGCCCCAGTAACAGAATTCTCCTTTCTCATTTGCCTTCTGATAGTTTTAAGGATCTTGGTAGACTCTTGGGATTCTTGAAGGCTCATTTATGATGACTGGAATCCTGCAAAGAGTGGGATGCATTTATGCTGTGTCATGTGTAACATGCTTGTGTGCAGATCAACAGTCACGGTGATGTCCTCTATAGATCTGTACGTCACTGAGCACGCTCCCATCTCCTCACCAGGTTGTCCCATCCACGTGTTCATGTCACCCTTATAAAGCTTGTCCGAGTCCTGATTTACAGAAGAAGAAACAGAGGCCCAGAGGAGTCAAGACTGCTCATCCATACAGTGGGATGCGAAGTTTGAGAAAATCAAACCCATTGCCCCTGAGTTATTCTGACTCGTAAAAACTCTTGTGACAGAACAGAACAGAAGACAACTGCTCCAGAAGAGTTTTCTAGGCTGTGATATTGGGTTTTTCTCATCTTTTTCACTCACTTGCTATGCGTCTGATAGCGGGGCAGTGACTAAGAATAACAGAAGGAGAATTGCTGTCTTGGACTGCGGAAGATCCCATGGACTGCCAGAAGGATGAACCAATATGTCTTGCAGAAAGTGCAGCCAGAGGAAAAGATGATGTGGTTTCATTTCACATACTCTGGCCATGTTGCTAGGAGAGGTTGTTCCTTGGAGAGAGACATCATACTTGGGAAGGTGGAGGGGCAGCAAAGAGAGGAAGACCCTCAACCAGACGGATTGACACAGTGACCTTGACCATAGGCGCGAGTGTGTGAGAGAGAGATGGTGAGGATGGGATGGAACAGGGTGCAGAGTAGTTGTTCACAGGGTCGCTATGAGTTGTATTCAGCTCAGTGGCACCTAACAATAACAACAATCTTTACAGAAGCAGATTGCCAAGACTTTCTTCTGCAGAACGGCCGGATGGGTTTGAACGACCAGCTAGCAGCTAATAGCTGAGAGCCCACTGAGCCATCCAGGGGCCTTTTAGGGCATAAATACTCTGTCTTCTCCACTACCCAAGGACAACAGGCTACCCTTTCCCCAAACACTCCACCCCTCATCATCTCGTCTTTCTGAGGTTCCGGCCTCCCTCCAGCACAAGCAGACACCAGGGTCCACCACAGACAGGGTCTTTTGACCATTCTGTTCCCTAGAGAGTTGGAGAGATGGTTTGAGAGCATTCAGAAAAGGCTAAACTATGAGAACAGCAATACCAAACAACAATAAATACAGAATTCAAGGAGTCCTTGGGGAGGTGCATGTGGCAAATCCAGCTACTAGATGAAATGTCGGAAGATCGAGTCTCTCCAGTGGTGCCTCACAAGAAAGGCCTGGCCATCTGCCTCACAAGAAAGGTGTACACACAGTTATCTAAGCTGCAGCCATTGACCTCTCCCTGTCCAGAGCAGAGCAGAAAAGGGGGGAGAGGGAGGAACAAGACACACGAAAACAACTCATCTAAAGAATTAATGGGCTATGCAAACTCTAATATTCACTGTCAGAAGAGCTAGATGATGCCCAGCTACCAAGGCTGACCACTCTGAAGGTCCTGGACAAAGTCAAAGAAAAATATGGACTATAACTCAAAATTATCTAAGTGGCCAGGCTTAGAGGTCTGATAGTATTGGTAGAATCCTGAGACCATGGCCCTTCGTCATCCTTTGAGCTTGGAACTGAATTTGTACCCTATGGCTCAGCTTTCAGCCTAACAATAGCCAGAAGGTCTACAAGGTGAACGAGGAATTCTGGTGGTGCAGCAAACCCAGAGGCTGTGCCACGCACCACTCACCACTCCAAGGGTTCGAGTCTCCCTGCAGCTCAGCAGGAGAGAGATGGGCCGTCACCTCCTGTGGGATTGGAGAGTGAGCGGAGTCAGTCTTAACTTGAAGGCAATGTGTTTGAGTTCATTTTTTGAGAAAGTGAACAATAATAGTAGGTGGTTCTCACTTCTTAAGACAAGCAACCATAGAAGATTGAAAGGGCAGCATTTGTCCACAGATAAAGAAGAAAGAAAACCTCAAACAAACAAACAAAAAAACAATCAGGAAGGGATGGAAGAGAAATATGATTAGAACTGAGAACCACAGAGACAAAGTGAATAGCGTTTACCCCTCAGCACCTGAGCTCCCTCCACTAGAAAGGAAGAAAACTAGCCATTCAAAACCCAATGGAGTCAGTCCAGTGCTCCTCTGATGCACATGGTTTCACTGTGAGGCAGAACTGACATTACCACACAAAGATTTTTTATAGAATTCAGAAGTTCCCAGCGAGGATGAGGTTACACATCCCAGCCAGCTTCAGCACAAGTCCAGGCCCTATAGGAAATGTTTCATTATTCTCCATTTGCCAAGGTCACACAACTAGTCACTTGACAGTGTCAGGTTTGGGTTTTTTTAGGGTTTGTTTTTTGTTTTTTTTTAACTTCTTTTTTTTTTACCTTCCTGATAAAATTGTTGGGTTGGTGGGGTTTTTTTTATTATTGATTTCAATGAAAATTTACAGAGACTTTAGATTTCCATTTATTCATTGTTGCACTTTTCTCCCCTCCCAACCCTTCCCCCTAGTACACTACCCTCTTGGAAAAGTAAAATAAAAATTCTTTCATTGTTTTACAAAACCCTCCCCCAAGTCCATTCCACCATGCAGCCTTCACTCTGGACTCCGGTCATGACAAAAATACCTTATCACATATCCCTTTTAAATAGTTTTCTCCCTCATCTGTTTCAATGTAGTATACATTATTGAACCCATCTTTCTCAGTCTCTCCCTAACCCCAATGTCAGTCCTGTTTTACAACAGTGGCACTATGCAGTATTTGTCCGTTTGTGACTGAGATACTTCACTCA
>NW_006399836.1:10376638-10378011 GCF_000299155.1 Elephantulus edwardii
GTGAGCAGAGAAGTAAAATGGTCAAAAGCCCTATGTCAGTGATCTTATTAAGTGAGGATACTAAGAGAAGCATGTATTCAGGGGAAGGAATTCAGGAAGGCTTCTGGAAAGAGGAGGTGCCCAAACTAAGTCATGTGGAATGAGCAGTGAGAACAGCAGGAAAACATCCAGAAAAGATGTCTGACTCTCACTTCCAGCCTTTGCTACAAGTCATTCATTGTTCTAGGGGCCTGTGTGATCCTTCATGGCAAAGTGAAAGCAATATCTCCTTTGAGGGAGACACACAACTATACTTAAAAATGCTCACCATTTGTTATCTTCTACCTTTGCTACGTGGGGAAGTGGGAAGCAGATCCCACACCACGTCTAAAGACGGCCTGTCTTCTCTTGCCCAGGCCTGAGCTCTCTCCTTCCTTCCACACCCTCCTCATCTTCCTTATGCATGAACTGCTAACTTCAAGGGCCCAGAAATTAGATCCACAGGCTTGAGTGTATGAGTCTTGGCCCTGTCATTTGCTGTCACCATGTCCCTTGGAAATGGTATAAGACCTCTGTCCTCAGGCTTCTCTTTTCTAAAATGAAATGGTTTCATTGGCCTCTGTTTTTGTTGTTAGATGCTGTTGAGTTGAGTTATGACTCACAGTGTTCCGATGAACTATGAAGCCTGTCCTATCCTGTGCCATCCTCACAATCTCTGACATGCTTGGGCCCTTTGTGGCAGTCACTGAGTCTAAGAGACCTCAAATTGCCCTGGTAACCAAAAGACTGACTGTCTGAACCACAGGAGAAATATGCATAGTCTGTTCCCAATAAGATCTATAGCCTGATTTGCTTTGGGAACAGGAACTAAGCAAGGATTCCCACTACCACTTCTCCTATTCAATATTATATTGGAAGTCTTAGCGATAGCAAGAAGATAAAAGAAGGAATAACAGGTATCCAAATTGGCAAAGAGGAGGTAAAATTATCTCTATATGCAGATGATATGACAGTATACTTAGAAAACCCTAAAGACTCACAAGAAAACTACTGGACATAGTTGACAAATTCAGCAAAGTGACAAGATACAAGATCAACATAGAAAAATCAGTTGGTTTTGCCTACAGTGATAAAGAAAATACAGAACTGGAGCTAAGAAAACAAGACCCATCACAATAGCTAAACACAAGGTTAAATGTTTGGGAGTTGGAGCAACCACTGTGGAAGGCAGTATGGCGCTTTCTCAGAAAGTTGCAAATAGAGATACCATTTGACCCAGCAATTCCACTACTGGGAATAGACCATAACTGCCACCCAAGCAGATATATGCACACCCATGTTTATTGCAGCTCTGTTCACAATAGCAAGGAGCTGGAAACAACCTAAGTGCCCAT
>NW_006399836.1:10388084-10422932 GCF_000299155.1 Elephantulus edwardii
TCTGTAGATGTTCATTGAAATGAAAAATAAACAAACTAAATTAAAATTTTAAAAAAGGGAAAAAAAGAATCAAATTTACTACATATTGACCTAGGAGATTGCATATGAGAGTGAGCTTATTGAACAGAATGAAATAAAACTTAACTCATTGGAAAAAAAAAAACAAAACCTAATAAAACCAAAAACAAACCCACATGGAAAGTCATCCAACACACACACACACACACACACACACACACACAAGCAAGGGCGCGCGCGCGTTTCATTGAGTTCCTGACTTTGGTACAGGCTGGGAATTGTTACAGCCGGGAAGGCGAGGAGACAGAGGAAGAAGGAGATTTAGCCAGAGACGATAATGTGGGAAAGGATGCGGCCTTCTTCATCTGGGGACGCCTTATTGATCTGAGCCGGGCTCCAGACATCACACCGTCTGCTCGCTTGCTGCCAGCAGGCACTGGAGGGCAGGAGCTCCTCCAGCACTCTGCACCTCTGGCTTTTCTTTGCTGCCTCCCTCTCACTGTCCAATACCCTCAACGAGGGAGGACCCCAGAGACCACACGGTGCCAATTCGCACCTGACTTCCAGCATGCACAGCCTTAGGGGATGATTTACCTTCTTTATAAATTCAGGCCAAACGGGAATGGTTTCCTTCCTTGACAAACCCAGGCACGCAGGGGCCAAACCCAGACCCAGTGTCTGGTTTCCACTGAGAGAGAACGGGTTAATTGTTGTCACTGAATGGGCTTCTGACTTGTGATGACCCTGGATACAATGGAATGTCTGGTCTTGTCCCATCGCATGGCTGGTTGTGGATGGGACCATTGCAATCCGTTGGATTTTCACTGGGTGGTTTTCCAAAGTGATTAGTGAGAGATCCCTTCCTTCCTGATCTGTCTTTGCCTAGAAACTCCCCTGAAACCTGTTTAGCATGATAGCAACCAGCAAGCCTCCAGGGAGAGGTGGCCCGGCATTGAACCCGAGTCTCCTGCAGGGAAGGCATGAGTTCTATCACTGAGCCACCGCTGTCTTAGAAGCTTTCATTCATCATCATTAAATTGGTTCCAACTCCCGGATCTTCCATGGAGGTATTGAGGCTGTAAATCTCAATGGGAGGTAACTGTTTATCGTTCTCCCTTGGACCCCGGGTGGATTTGACCTGATGGAGGGGCTCAGCCTTTATATTAGCCGTGCAGCACACTATGTATTTGAAAGAGTTCAGGTTTTCAATAAAAACTTGAATCCATGGCTGTTGAATTGGAACCAACTCATAGCTGATCTTTCATTGAGTTTCTGAGGCTAGAAATCACACGAGAGGAGATTGCCTGCCCATCCTTCTCCCTTGAAGCTGCTGTTGGATTCAAACCTCCAGAGAGGCAAAGTCTTTGGGTTTAACTGCACAACTCCTGACAGACTACACCACCCGAGCTCCCCGGTTTTCCCTAGAAGACTATAGAAGAAGGTCAAGAACAATAATGGCCTTGACAAATACAGCCCCAAACGTAGCTCAATTCCCAGCATCCTGGCCACTTCTAAGGTCAACCTGGGTCCCGAGTCTCTGACCCAGCCCCGTTCCATCCACCTTCCCCATCCTGCAGCTCCACATTTCCTTAGCCAGAGCTCCCAGACCTGGTCTCAGGTCCCTTCCTGGTAAAGCCAGTGGGGATCAGGGCTGGGGTTCCCTGTTTCTTCAAACTTCCATCCAGGAATTACATCACTCTGAGCCAAGGGTAGAAGTGAGAGGAAGTTTCTGGATTGAAAACCATCCTTATCATATATTGTGACCCTTACATGAACACGGCCACATTTCTATTTACACAGCTTCCTCTTCAGCTCCATCTTACAGATGGGGAGACTGAGGCCCAGAGAGGAGGAGACACTGGCTAAGATCACACAGTGGGTAGGTGGCAGGGCTGGGGACTCAGAGCTGTCACGCTGAGTGCCCCCACCACCTTCAGGTCCTCTCTCAGTGATGAAATCAAGTTTACCTCTGGGTCTGGGGCAGGAAGGACAAGGCGACAGGTCCAGAAACTGGCTTTCAGGAAGGGGGCCTAGATCTGGTACACGTCACCCCCCCACGGCTGACCTCATCAATATCATTAGATCCTACGGCCGGCCTCCGCCTGCCCGCCAGCGCCCTGGACATGAGGAGCTCTGTATCCTGTTCCTGGCCGCAGCAGGTGGAAATAGTGTGAACTAATGTAATACCACCAGCGAAGCCAACAGCTGAAGGCCCTTCTCCTGGCAGACGGCGGCCCCCAGACTGCTGACCCACACACGCCGGCCCCCTCCCTCCACTAGCCGAGAGGCGGGGGTGGGACTGGGGAGAGCACTGGACACTATGGGGGCCAGCAGACTGGGCTCAGGTCCAGCCTAGCTCTGTGACTTTGGGCAAGTGACTTTGTTTCTGAACCTCAGTTTCTCCATCTGTAAAAAGGGGACCCGTTTCAGAGGCAGTGGATAAAACACAGGAACACACACATAGAGGCAGGTACAGTGTTGGGTTCCAGGAGCTAGAAATAGGGTTAAGGTGAGGATGGGACAGCCAGCGTAACACCTACATGGAATACGACTGTGGAACTTTAAGCTTCAGGATAGGAAACTGAGAGGGAAATGTCAGTATATGCAGCTACTCCTGCCTTGAACTTGCACATGAGTAATTGACGGTCTTTACCTGTTCATGGGGTTGCTAGGAGTCATATTCAACTCAACGGGCCCTAACAGCAACAACGCCTTGAAGCAGAGGTCTGTGAAACTGGGAACAAGCGGCCTGTTAGGACTCACCGGGGCTGCATTATCTAATAAGCAAGGAAAGCGTCGATTGATTTGCTAATCTGGAGTGGACAATGTCACAGGCGTTCCGCTACGTGACGTGGTGAAGAGCAGGTCAAACTGTTCACTGCAGATTGATAAGTAAGCGTCAGTCAGCCTGAGCTTCCCTTGCCAACTGGGGGCTCCATCCCTGGTAGGAACTGTAAATTCGATAAGAGGCTTTGATTCCATAGGCAGAAGCTGTGAGGCTGGGAGGACAATGAAAGTCAGTTTCTCTAGACGCAGAAGTTCTGATGTGCTGAAGACATGTAAGGGTGTTACCGGCTGATGAGAAAAGGGGCACCTGACCTTATCTTACTCATGGTATCCTCAAACCCAGGGCCTCACAAAGGGGAGGGAGAGGGATCTTAAGAAAGGTAACTGTGATCATGGGATGAATCGCTCTCTAAGTGCGGTATGCAGGCGTGTTAAGCTCGTCCAGGACTCGGTGTTGCCGGACAACCTTGCACATCCCCAGAGACCCGCCTCAATGACCAGCGTGGGTTCTTGTTCGTGGGCTTTGGCTGTCCAGTATCCTTTCCCTCTCTATCCAGTGACAGTCCAGCGGTGTGGACACTACCCTCCGACCCCCAGTTCGGAGCGGCTTGTGACCCAGGCCTGGCCGGTCAACCCAGGCCCTCCCCTCACCATCGATGGCACCTGGTTCCAGGACGATGGATAGAGGATTAAATGGAACTAATCACAGCCAGTAAAGCTCAGCTCTGGGACGGTAACTGAGCTCTCAGGATGGCGAGCTCCCCCCTCTCCCTGCAGGGCTTAAATCTGAAAGTTTAGAGCACCGCAGGGGACAGCCATCTTGTCACTTCAGGGGACAGCCAGACTGAGAAGGTGGCCAAGGCAGCAGAAGGAATTGCTGAGAAACAGAGAAACAGGGTCCTC
Organism: Elephantulus edwardii; assembly: GCF_000299155.1. Taxonomy (NCBI): domain Eukaryota; kingdom Metazoa; phylum Chordata; class Mammalia; order Macroscelidea; family Macroscelididae; genus Elephantulus; species Elephantulus edwardii. Next base: position 10,391,793 of record NW_006399836.1, read on the forward strand.
GGGTCAACAGTTGGGCTCTGGATCAAGCCATACATACCTGAACCCTCCCCGGCTGGTCAGTTACATGAGTCAGTAAATTCCCCTTTTTGTCTGGGTCAGGGTTTTTGTCACTTGCGTTTGAAATAGGCCTGACAGATAAACCGTGTAACAACATTTCTGACGTCCAGGTCCCCGTAAAGCAAATTCATAATATGAAAGCTGCCTCATTAGGACAGATTCAGAACAAAAAAAGAATGGGAGGGTGTTTCAAGGTATTCCATTCATGTTTAAGACAACCTTACAACCCTAGTTCAGGGAGCCCGGTCGGTGGTGCTGTGGTTAAAGGAACCTGACATTCTAACATTGAAGGGCTGGTGGTTTGAGCTGATCAACCCTTCAGTTAACAGGTGAGTGCTTGATTACTTCACCACCAGGGCTAGAGGGAGGGGAAATCGAGGCACAGTTATTGTTGGGTACCAGGGAGTCAGAACCAACTCACAGCTGAGCCTCCAGCAGGTTTCTGAGGCCGTAAATTTCAGGGGAGGAGAATGCTCATCTTTCTCCCTCAGACCTGCGAGTGGATTTGAACCACTGGAGAAGTAGCGCCTTTAGATTAGCAGTGCCCCTCCCTATGCACCACACCACCAGAGCTCCCTTCAGATGACGCAGATGTCTTTAACTGCAGGGATGTGAAGAACACAGATGAGGTCCAACAGAGAAAGAATCCGAGTTGTCAAGCATTCTCTTACAGGGCCTGCTGTATCCATCCTCTCAAGAATCTATCTGATGGAATTGAAAGGGAAAAAAGGATGTTGGGCCCACCAGGACCTGGTTTTCCATTCTGGCTCTGCTCAGTAACTGTAGACAAGTTATCTAACTTTTCTGAGCCTTGATATATCTTCAGATAACACCTCGTAGATGGGTTACATGGGTGAGAGTGACACTGCGTTCACAGAACCCTGCACACTTGTTCAACAAACACATGTGACAATTTCCGCAGCCCCTTAGTAGGGCTTGTCTGAAAATGTTAGTCCCCAGGACTCTGCCACTTCCTGTCTCTGAGCTTGGTCATTCTCATGCTTCAACTCCTTGACCTCCCTGGTCACCACCAACCCTGACCATAGAGTTCTGACCTTCACACCTTCTAGGTATCTCCAGAGCACCCCCTTGGGTCTCCAAAGCTTGCTATGTGATTTGGAGCAAGTGACCTTGACCTTGGTTCTTCTTCCTGTCAGATGAGGTGACTACAGAGACGACCCCTAGCTCTAACCCTCTACAATTCTCAACTCCAATGAATCATCTCCCAATCAAGCCTCCACCTTCTCCCAAAACTTACCATCTCCAGAGACCACGACCATTCAGCAATGAACAATAAAAATGTGCAGTCAGCTTGGACCTCAGAGATCTATGCCTATCTACACACTCCTCTACTTTATGATCCTCATCCTAGACTACACCCAGCCCTGTGAGCCCAGGCTACATCGACAGCCGCTTCTATCAAGCCCACCCTTCTGCTCTTTTCATCCATGGATCAAAGGAGCAAGAGAAAATGAGAGCATCTCCCCCCCGCCCAGCAGCTTTTGCACGGAAGCGGGACATCCTCACGTCAGCATCAGAAATCAGGATGCGGTGTGGGCAGCATCAGCACTCTGGAGATGGTCTCCAGGTGAGCAAGTGTGGAGGGAGGGCCTCTCAGTACAGACGAGATTCTCAGTAGAGGGTCACTGAGTTCATTCATTCACTCATGCATTTTGAAAACACTCCCACGTGCTGTCCTCCCCAGTCTGAGAGAGACGTCAAACATCACGCAAATCTCATGAAGGTGCGAGCCTCCTGTTCTAAGTACGCTCAAGCAGAGTATCGTGTGTCATTTTAAGGGGAGAAGATGACCTCGGATGAGACGGATTGACATGGTAACTGTGGCAACGGGGTTAGGTGGGTTGGAGTCCGTGAGACTGGCTCAGAACAGGGCAGGGTTCAGAGCTGTTGTACGTAGGGTCACTATTGTTAAGGCAGAAAATGCAAGATTTAATCACTCAGCTAAGATTGGAGATTGTTGTTGTTATGTAGCACTGAATTGTTTATGACTCATAGTGACCCTATGTAAAACAGCCCTGAACCCTGTTCTATCCTGTGCCAACTTGACCATCTCTGACACATCCACCCCATTACCCCAGTCACTGAATCAATCCATCTCATTGAGGGTCTTCCTCTCCTGCGCTGTCCCCCTCCACGCTTCCAAGCACGATGTCCCTCTCCAAGGACTGGTCCCTCCTTGCAAAATGCCCAAAGTATATCAGACAAAGCTTCAGAATTAGAAAGAAAAAAATTGATGTGAAATTTCGTCAGTATTATACGTGCACACTCAAGCCAGTTGGGCATTAGATTTGGCCCAGACCCCTAGCCCACTAAATATCCTTACTCAAACTTTTCAACCAAAGACCTCACTTCTAACAATGTAAAATGGTTTTGCAGCCTGTGTGAATCAGAGCGTGACAAGTTATCCTGACTCCTCCTGCTGTAATCAAAATTCCGAGACCTGTGGGTTCATTTCTCAGGAGTGAAATCAGCACCCGAGTCGCTGAAGCGGACTGTTAAGCCGTGATGGCCACCACTCTAGCTAACGTTCACCATTCAGCGTCAGCTACACCATGCAGAGACGGTTGTAGAACATATCGGACCATTAGCTGAGTTGGGAGATCATCTCTTTCACCAGCACCCTGCTCGACCCAGCGCTCCTCCTTTCTCTCATCACCAGCCACTGGCTGCAATCCTGCCGCCCACTCTGGTCTCCATGCTCTCTGCAGTGCACCTGTTTCTCAACTTGACCCATTCTGAACTCGCCTCTGATTGCTGGCTTTGCCAAGGTGCTCAGCCACTCTACAATCTATAAGTCCGCATGTATGAACACCGTCATTCTTGAGACTTCCCTAACCTATTTTGCCCCTAATAACTCTTAGCTAACTCGCGAAATGTCTTCAAATGTCCCTAGTAACCAGACCGATTTTATGTGTCTGTGTTTACATTCTTTCTCAAATGTATGTTTATAGTGGCCAAAAGGAGCTAAAATGTATTCAGCTGCCCGGCCTCGGTGCTGCGCAGCACGCCTTCCCTGTAATATCTGTCGGGTCTCAGCATTGCCGGAGCAGCAGCTCTCCTCTACAACAGGAGTCAAAAGAGACATGCAAGTATCTTAAAAGCCCTCAGTGTGCCGCTTCCCTTCTGCATAACCAAGTTCAATCCCTGGCCAAAGTTATACTCGAGAACCGGTGAAGTTTTACATCTCCTATTTCTCTCTTGGGGTGGGGGTGGGGGTGTTCTGTGCTACTTTAAGAGAAGCTTGTTGCTTTTATGCCCATCAGCCAAGTGTTTTATTCATATTCTGCAAAGAATTTAAAAAAAAACCTCAAAGTCTGACAGAATGAGAATCCAGACAGAGAATCAGAAAATGCTTAGCTGAAATCCCTAGTTAACGTCCTTACTCAATGAAATCTCAAGACCCCTAACACTTCTGTTTCTCCTCCTCCTAATCAGACTCCTTAATCACACAATCCAGTCTGCTCAAACTCAGACTGAGTTTGTGAAACTTCTGTTTTTACTTCAGTATTTTGAGCCCCTAGCAATTGAAGACTCAGATGCTCACTCGGTGATTTGAATGTGTACTAACAGGAAGAGGGCATGTGGTAGCAGCTTAAACACTAAGCATTAAAGAAGTAATTTTATAGGTTAGCATCAGAGAAGCCATTTTAAGAAATATATGCTTCCATCGTTTTGGTAATAACATGTATGGCTAAGGTTTGTGTTTCCCAGTATATGCTGGCCCAGCTTGGTTACCACTCCCTGACTACATACTGTACGTGGCTCCGGACCTGGACACCCACGAGCAGTCAGAAACAAGAACGACTCCCGAATGTAAAGAAATCTTAGCTGAACCACAGTGACCTTCGTGTAACCCTCATGCCCGGTCTGTGTATATAAACCCAATCTTTGCTTTCCCTCAGAAGGTGACTCAACGGCACACAGCAACAGCAGTCCTCCAAGTTCATGTACAGAGAACAGGCTGAGCTGGTTTTACCGATGAGGAGACTGAGACACAAAGCAAAGAGGAGACCCGTCTGAAAACACGATGAGCATGCCTTTCTGCCAGGCACGAGATCATCTCATCAAAGTGCCAGGGTCACTGCCAGCTCCATCGCATCCCGAGTCCGTGGCTTTGAGCAGAGAGCTAGAAAATTGCTTTTATGTCCTGGTGCTCTACGACCACTCCCGCGTAGCAGGGTCCCGATCCAGTACAGGAATTCTAGGACTCCACTATGGCCCTTCACGGTTTCTTACAAGTGGAGGGGTTTTGGCAACCCTGCGTGAGGCAAACCTATCAGCGCCCTTTTTCCAACAGCCTGTGCTCACTTCATGTCCCTATGTTGCATTTTGAAAATTCTCCCAGTATTTCAAACTCTTCCTGAAGCTTTTGTGCAATTTAAATAGACTATGGTATAATCTAAGCATAACCTCTTCACACACTAAAACAACAACAATGACAACAAAATGCAACAAACCCACCACAACCAAACATGGAGTTGATTTCGATTCACAACGACTTGGACTCGCTGTATTTCTGAGGCTGTAAATACTCCCACGTGCACTTGGGAGACAAACACTCCAAATTGCTTGCTTTATCATGGTAATCTGGAGCCTAGGCCTGGGCTTAGTGGAGCCCAGGTGCAGGGGGAACTATTCCTGCTCCATTCCTTCCCCATTCCCTCCGGTGCCTCCTTTCTTCCTGTTCTTTCATGAGTGTCAAGCATGGAAACGCTGCTGCCCTCAGAGGTAGTCATGGAAGGCTTCCTGGAGGAGGTGAGATCTGCCTGGGGCTCAGTTTTAGGTACTGCAGGGAGGCAGGGGCCAAGGGTTATTAATAGGTCTGGCTCGATGGGCCCAGGGAGAGTGAATGTGATACAGACACCCAGCACCATGGTGGAGGAGTACCTGACACCGGAAGGGGAGGGGGCTGGGGACTGGGGGGAGCGCCACTTCCCAAAATAGCCAGAGTAGAAGCCTATATAGGTGGCCATCCCACCACCAGGCTCATTTCACGACAGGACTGCCACCAGCCAGTCTACCAGTGCAGGTTCCAGCCTTCCACCCCCACCCAGGTGAGTGGTAGCTCCTGAGCTGGAGGGGGCTGGAGGGAACAGTATTTCCCCTTCCCCTGGACCCCCAGTGAGAGTTAAGAGGTAGGAGTAGGGTTCTTTCTCTCTCCTGCCTCCTCTGTGACCTGGACTAATCTCCTCCTTGTCTGGTCCTGAGAACAAGAAGTTCCACAGCGAGAAGGATGGAGTCAGATATTGTAGCCTCTGGTGATGCCATCAGAGGGGGCCCTCAGCGGGCCAAGGGGGCAGAAGGGTATAGTGAGGATGGATGGGTTGGCCAACATCACGGGCAGAGCTGAAAGGGGATCATTTGGTGGTGCTCTGGCCAGGGGAATGAAGCCCAGAGAAGGAAGGAGGGCAAGAAGGTGCATCCCAGATGGGTCTCCAGTCTGAGCCTGGGGAGTCAGTATTCAAGGATGCTCTAAGAACTGGGGAGAGGCTTCGGGAGGGCTGAGCCCCACGTGCTGGGGAGAGGAGCCAGAGTAATCAGTGAACCTGGCTCAGCAGACCCGGGCTGGCCCCTGCTCAACCACTACCTCCCATGTGTGCTTGGGTCCTTCACTGGTTCTCCCAGCCTTAGTTTCCCCATAAGAGTCCTTTAACTGGGAGGACAGATTCTACCGTTAGGGTCCCCTTGGATCAGCTGAGTCTGGGGGCTGACATGACAGCACAGAAGCCCTCAAGGCCCAAGCTGGCAGTCCAGCTGGTTGTGGGGAGGAGGGAAGGTGAGAAACAGCAGTAAAGACCACAGAGTTAAGGGTCTGGGGGAAGGCTTGGTGCCAAGGGGTGTCAAGTCAAGAGCTGCAGCCTCAGCGTCGGTGTCTTCTAAGCCAGCTGGCAGATGGTGGCCCAAAGGAGCTGACTCACAGGCAGGGGGCGGCTGGAGCCAGCCACTTCCTTACATTTCCAAGAAGGGCAGGGGTCCAGGCTGAGCAGGGAGATGGTGTTGACAGAGTGTGAGGGAACCTGAGCCACTAGCAGCTGGACAGCCCTTCCCCCCTCCACCCCCAAGGGCCACCTCAGCCCCAGCCCCTCACCATCTAGGACTCTGCCCGGAAGGGACCACCACCACCATCCAGTACTAGAGCAGAGATGGCAGAAGTCCAGAGTGAAGTAAGGCTACGTACAGCCCAAGGTCACAGGAGGTAGTGCAGTTCTAGGTGGGGGACCCAGGTCCCCTGAACCCAGTACTCCCCAAGGCCCTGTGGGCAGCTGGTGGCATCCTGGGATCCTTGAGAGCCGTGGGAAAGCGTGCAGCTGAGCTGTATCCAATTAGGGAGTGTCCCGTTTCCCAGAGGTGAGGCTGGGAGCAAAATTCAGGCTGAAGGCTGTCAAGAAAGTGTGGCCTGGAAAGAGTCTCCCCTGTGCCTGTATAAGACCCTTGGTCTCCCAGTGGGTGAGGGGCATGAAGCTTCCAAGTAGCCCCCCTTCCATGCTCCCTACAAAAGACTAGTGGGGGAAGTGGGGAGTCTGGACCCCAAGAGACTCCTCTGTGGACAAGAAGATCGCTAAAGAAAGTAGTTCATGAGACTCTAAGAAAAGGCTCTTTGAAAAGCGAGGCTGGCAAAATCAAAACAATACAAAAGGCAGGTTTCAGAAAGCCAGATGTGGGGTGGGGGCCCCTCCCCGCAGAGCAAGCTAGCAGCGCCCGCTGGTCCCTGCCACCCCCTTGCTGCGTCCAGGGTCAGATTTCGCAACCTCAGCGCTCAGGTTTTGCAGCATAAATTTGTATCCCAGACAGACTGGAGAAGAGGCTGAGGTAGGGATGGGAAGAGAAAGGGAGATCCACGAAGGTGGCGGCCTGCCTCCTTCCTGCAAGTTCAAAGTCCTACCTAAGGGGCCGGAACTTGGGAAGCACACGGACCGGGGTCCCTGCGCTGCGCCAAGCCCGCACCTTTTGCGTGCCCTTGACGGCTGACAAAGCCTGCTGGACTAAGCTGGTGGCTGGGATGCCCCCTGAATTCCAGAGGCTGCCTCTGGCCCTGGCGGCAGCCCCTGGACTCGTGCGGATCCCAGCGGGGGCTCAGCGGAGCGGTGCGGGAGCTCAAGGCGCCCACCGGGTCCCTCCCGGGCGCGCGCGGCTCGGTGGTTCGGCTGCACTGAGCGGTTCTGGCCGCGCGCCGCGCCCGGCGCCCCCTGGCGCAGAGCCAGTGGGGCGGGTGTGCGCCCGGCGCGCAGCACTGCAGCGCTGGTCATATGAGCAGAAATGATGAGAAAAGCACTTTTTAATCTTTTCGCACTTGCTCTGCCCGCTCAAACAGTTGCAGGATGTCGATGACAGACGTGCTCAGCGCTGAGGACATCAAGAAGGCAGTGGGGGCCTTTGCCGGTGAGCAGCGCGCTCTGTTGCGCATTCCCTCCCCTAATTCACTACCCTTGCTCCTGCACCCTGCAGACCCCAGAGGCCAAACCAGGTCTCCCTGAACTCCTCTGCTCACGCATTCCACAGGGCGCTGGGCGGGGGTCGTCAGCTTTCTCAAATGCGTCCAGGCAGAACTTGGCGGGAGCTGTGGGCATATGGGCAAGGGAGCCGTGTCCCGCCTGAGACATCGAAACTTGCCAGTGATTAGTCCAGGGTCTCAGGATGCGAGAGCTCAAGGGTCTGGGACCCAGGGTGAGGACCCTGGTCCAAGGAAGGACCTGCAAAACAGGACCTCCACGCTGGTTCTAGACACGCTCTGAGCTTCCCCTTTAAGGCACGTGGAGGGGCTGCAAGGGTGTATCCCTTCCCGACCTTGGCTCTGAACCAGACTCTTCCCACCTAGAGGTGGCTGTCGCTGGCCTAAGGAACCACTCCTGGAGCTCATCTCAGAGCTCCAGAGGGCCGGAGAGCGAGGTCACCTTCCCTGAGCGCAGGGCTCTGCTCTGCCCGTACTTACACCGAGCATCCCTCAGGCTTCCAACTTCCAATCCAAGCGGGGTGGGCAGCCTTAACCAGCTAAGTCATCTAAGCCTTTATCAGCTACCCCCTCCCTGGTCACCGCGAGGGAAAACTGAGGCTGGCAGAGGGTGAGAGTTTTGCCCAAGGTCACCAAATTGGAGGAAGAGGATTAGAACTGGGGTCTCCATGGTGCCTTCAGAACGTGGTTGCTCATCCCAGGGCCCCGGGCAAAGGGACAAACTTTTCTGCCCTCCAGCCCTTGACTGGGAGAAAAAGGACTGATTTCTCTGAACCACAATTCCCTCAGCAAGTTACTGGCTCTAACTTTGTGTCCTTTCCTGGGCGTCCTAAGAGAGGAATTCAAGATAGGCAACTGGGATGGCACCCCTGTTTCCCTTGGGTATGTGGAAGTGCTGGGAAGTCATCCTCCCAGCACAAGTAACGATCCACTGTGCCTGGAATCTTCTCACCACTTTTGAGGAGAGGCTTAACTGGGACTCTCAGGAACCTTCCAAGCTCTTCCCCACACCCATGAGAACGGGCTTCTGAGATGAAGCCAGGACTTCTGGGTCCTCCTCCACTGTGACCTTGAGAGGAAAGATTGTCCTCTCTGTGCAGGTACCACCATCTGTGACTGAGAAAGAGGGTGGGTCTTCTCCTCTACTCCCACACCATCCTTGGGTCCCTGCCTGCTCCCCCCAGCCCTATATCACTAGAGCATCCCTAGAAATAAGGTTCTTGGAGACTCAAAGTCTTGGCTGAGTTCTTAGGTGAGCTGCTTCTTCAGGAAGTGCCCCTTCCCCACTTTTACCTGCCCCTAACAATGCAGGAGCTCTGGCGGCCTAGTGGTAAGAAGCTGCACTGCAATCCCAAAGGCACCAGGTGCTGCACAGGAGGATGGTCAATCTCCTCCTCTGTGATTAACTGCCTTTGAAAATCCACTGGACAGTCCACTATGGGTCGGTTCCGACTCAATGGCACACAACAACAACAACAGGCAATGCAGGATGTGGTGGGTTTGCTAGCAGACTTGGAGACCACCAAGATCTGAGTGCCTGTCCACTTCTTCCCCTTCTAGCTGTGTGACCTTGGGCAAAACCAACCTCTTCTCTGTGCTCCTCACCCCCCAGATGAAGCTTCACCCTCATCTCCCCCCCCCCCATGGCTGGCAGAAGGGAAGCCCATAATGTGACCTCGCCACCCCGTTCTCCCTCCCCACTCTGCTACCTTTTCTGACTCTTCCTTTTATCCTGACCCTCCCTCCAGCTGCTGACTCCTTCGACCACAAAAAGTTCTTCCAAATGGTCGGCCTGAAGAAAAAGACCCCCGACGAGGTGAAGAAGGTGTTTCACATCCTAGACAAAGACAAGAGCGGCTTCATTGAGGAGGATGAGCTGGGGTAAACTGAGGCTGCTGGGGGCCAGGCTCTGGGCCTGAGAGCATGGGGGGGGCGCGGGGGCTGGGACGCTTGCTTTCGGGTTCTGATCCATCAGCCCTTCTCCCTGCACCCTTCACAGAGAATCCCCGTGCTTGACCTCAGTGCGCAGACCCGGGGGCAATGCTCCGGGATGCTGCTGCTTCCAGGAATAATAAACCCCTCAGCAGAAAGCACCACTAACTAGGTTAAATTATAGCCACTTAATACTGCTAATGGAATGCAGCCACTTAATAATTCAATGCAGATGAAAAGGCAGGTTTTTCTTATTGCTTAATAGGATCGTGAGAGGCAGATGTTGGCTTCTCTGTTGCCTGACACCATGGGCTGTCGGGTGGGTGGAGGGGGGTGCAGAAGATGTTGGCTTTAGGATACCATTGATTTGTATTTGTCTAAAAGCACCTTCCATCCTGCAGACTCCCCCCTCTGCTATCCATTAGCAGCAAGATGGGGGGGTGGGGAGACAGAGCCAGTTCTGGGGGCTCCAGGGTCTTTGGAGCAAAGCAGAGGAGAAGGCTGTGGCTAGGGAGCCAGAGAAGTGCATAGAAACCTCCTGTCTTGAACCTTCTCCACGCTCCTGGGCACATCTATGTCCCAGCAGTGTCTGATGCCTCCTCCAGCCAAAAATGCCTTGACTTCTGTCATAAAGATGAAGGAGGGGTTAAAAAAGACCCTCTCTACACCATTTGTCATAATAGAGAAAGAGGGATTTGGTTTTTTTATCCTTTTAATTTTTATCTTATACAAATTTATTTACAAAGTTCGTATACATTGTTTTTCACACTGGATCTTTTCCATTTCCTTCAACTCCCCTCTACCCATCAAATTGTGCGACCCTATGATTACCCTCCCCCCACCCATCCTAACCCCTCTGCTCCCCTCCCCCCCATTTTGGATCCTTGTACACATTCTGCAATACAGTCTTATTATACAGTATTTGTCCTTGTGAGACTGAATTCACTCAGCATAACGGTCTCCAGTCCTTCCCAAATTAGGTAGAAATCTACAAAATCTTTGCTCCTGCGTATTGCATAGTATTCCATTGTGTGAATGTAGCATAATTTCTCAGACCATTCCATTGTGGTTGGACATTTGGACTATTTCCATGTTCTTGTGATGGTAACTAACTCTGCTATGACATTGGTGTACAAATCTCCGTTTGTGCCTCAGTTCTCATTCAAGAGAGAGTGATTTTTAAGTGGAGGCATATCCACCCATCGTATCTCTTTCCATAATCGACACACACACACTTACACACTTTTACCTATGCTCCATGCACCACCTTCTCCAGGAAGCCTCTTGAATCCTTCCCTTCCCTCTTTGGGGGATGACTATGCCTCCTTGCACCCCTTTCTTCTCCCCATCTTCCCCTCTTTTCACACGCCTTCCTAGAAGAATTTCTGCATGCCCGGTGTCCAGCAGGGGCCTGGCACAGGGAGGGCACGCATATGTGTGCTGAATACACAAATGAACACGGGACGGGGGTGGGGGTGTCCATGCTTGCTCGAAGCCAGCCTGCCCTTGCTGCCCTCTCACCACTGCGGGGAGGCTCAGCCTGGCTACCTGGCCCCGCACGCTGCACGCGTGCTCGCCGTGCCTCCTGTCCCAGCTGGGCATGTCCCCTGTGCAGATGCCTGCCCACCAGGCATCCAGAGCTCCTGCAAGGTGACCTCGCCTGACTCCCTCCCGCTCTCCCCCTTCCTTCCTCCAGATTCATCCTCAAAGGCTTCTCCTCAGATGCCAGAGACCTTTCTGCTAAAGAAACCAAGACGCTGCTGGCCGCTGGAGACAAGGATGGGGACGGTAAAATTGGGGTCGAAGGTGAGGCATAGTGACTGCCCGGCACGGAATGGGTTGGGGGGCGTGGAGTGAGTCGGGGGGATGTGGAGATGCTAAAATACTGAAGCTATGCTATTTACGGGAAGATAAGGGGTTCCCTTCACACCCCAAGATTAGAAAAAAGGAGATTTAGGTTCTGAGGGCCTAGGCACGTGAGCCAGGCAAAGAAAAACTGGTATATTTTTACTAAATTTAATCAGCCCAGTAGGAGTGGATTCTCTTTCCCCTGTTACATAGAGTGCCTGGGAGAAGTTGGGATTTTTCCACACTTTTCCCTGGTTTCTGGCCTCAGCTCTGCCCAAGGTGGCTGTGTGACCTTGGCCAGCCTCTCCACTTCTCTGGGCCTCTGTCTTACAATTGTAACCCAAGGAGATGAGGTCAATGATCCTTAAAGACCCTTCGGCTCTCACGTTCTCGGATTCCCTGGGTGGAAATTCCTTATCTCCTCTCCTCTTCAGCATCTTTCCCTGGTGTCCTGTAACCTCCTGTCTGAGAAACTCCTTTGGCTTCATTCAGACATAGCATTCCGGCCTTGTAGGAGAGCCAGGAAAAAAAACACAAAAGCCAGCCAGGAGTCAGGTGGGAAGCAGGGAAAGGAATATCTAGGCTCGCCTTACTTTTCAAGCTTTGATCTCAGCACAGGCAAGCCCACAATGGGCAGGCCACGGCCCCTTCCTCCTGCACTCACATCCAACTGCAGTCCACGGAGCGTGTTTTAGCTTTGCTGCTCTCATGGGTTTCTTTCCTAGACTTAGGAAGTCGCTCCATTTTGCAGATATACAAACTGAGGTTCAAAGGGCTTCTCCTCATCAAAGAACTAGGACCTAACCGGTAGAACAGGGGTTCAGAATTCAGTCTGACAGACTCCAGACCAACCCTCTTTCCAGGCTGTTATGCTCTGTTCATGCCTGTGAACAGAGCACTTAGACCTGACCTGGGGTAGCTGGGTTCGAATCTGAGATCTACCGCTTTTTAGTCTTGACTTGGGCAACTCAAGTAAGCTGTCTGGCCATTGGTTTCCTCATCTAGGAACTGAAGGTATTGACGTATCTCATAAAGTTAGTGCAAGGATTAAATGTTAATAGGTAAAGTGTTATTATGTGAGAGTGTCTTCCCGTTCAGTGCTGTGAAGTCCACTACGACTCATAGCAATCTTAGGAACCACAGGTCAGAACCTTGCCTTATCCTGCGCTAAACCACAGCAAATGCCATATGCATGTTTGTTAATGAATTCTTTCGGAAATAGGGACTGAGTTACGTCCATCTTTGTGCCTCATATCTAGCTGATACGGACCCAAATCGGCCACTGACTTTATGTATGTTTCCTGCGTGGAAACCCAAGCCCCTGACCCCCCACCCCCCGCACAACTTCCCTCTCTGTCCCCATTAGCTGTGACCTTGGTCATGTCACTTCTCCACACTCAGGATCCCTTGTCAACAAACGGGGTGCACAATTTCGTCCTAAAACTGTCTTAGTCTCGTGACAATAGTCACAAAATTGCTTTGGGAAAAGTACAAGGATTTTGCACATGGGGCACAGTTTATTAAAGTTTTATGTCAGAGCCGAGAGTGGAGCGTCTGGCAAGGTCAGGTGCTGTGCGTCCCCTGGCCTCCGATGCCAGCTGTCCTTCTTTTCTTGAGGCTGGGAATGGGGGGAGGTGGTTTTAAAGGGGCCGAGTGGAGGGTATTAGAGAGACTCTAGTGACCGGTCTTGGGTGGTCCCAGTGAGTGTCACTATCTTCACCACACTTGGTCAGCTCCCCCTCAAGCGTCGATCCCCAGGGTGACCCCAGCCCAGGCCCTCTTGGCCTGTCTCCCCATTTTCACTTGCAGCCAATACGCCACAGCTCAGAAGCCCTGGGCAGGGTCTTCATGGCTGGCTGCTCACCAACAACCTAAATGATGGAGAAACCAGGCCAGGCTCTGGCCTGGTTTGCTGCCTGCCTCCCTGCCTCCCTCCTCCTTTACCGGGATCTTAAAGAGCTCAATTCTCCCAGCTCTGGGCCCGGTGGGGGATGGAGAGAAAAGAAGAGTCAGACTCCATTCCTGGGGCCACTGTCTCCTGGCTGGGCGACTCTGAGCAGCAGCTCGGCAGCCCTCAGTTTCCTCATCTGTAAACTGGGCATGACAAGAGGCACTGCGCTGGGGTTGTGTGAGGGCTCCGCGTCATAATGGATGTGCTTGTTAAGTGTGGTCCCTGGCACACAGGAAGTGTTCGATCAGTGGAGGCTGTGGTGCTATTTTTAGGCTCTCTGCACTTGCTTGGCGTTCTAAGTATATCTAGAGACATGAAAAATGGCTCGACCAGGCGGGGCGAGAGGTGCAGGCAGAGATCTGTGTGGAAGGCGAAACCACACGAGCAGGGCCGACGGGGTGGTCCAGGCAACCGTGGGCATCACTGAAGGCACAGAGGCTGGAAAGCTCAGGGCTTGTTTTGAGAAGAGCAAGGCTGGTATTTCAGGGAGTAGGAGGGAGAGAGAGAAGAGTTACCTGGGCATGGGATGCGTGTCCAGCCCTATGCCACATGTTGTGCAAGTACCATCTCATTTTAACCTTGGGATGGCAGCAGATGTAGACACAGAAAGGGCATTTCAGGGGGTCTACAGTGATTAAGGCAACACTGCCAGCAAGTGCCAGAGCCAGGATTTGAACCCAGGCCTGTGTGACCACAGGGTCCAGGCTCTTTCCATTGGAGATTTCTATCAGGACATAGTCAGCAGTGGGGGCAGAGGTGAAATAAAGGGCCAGTTCAGACTGTGCCCCACACAACATCTCCCCTCCTTCCATTCCTTAAACTCAGCAGGTTTTCTGGAGAGGTGGGCATGCTGATGTCCCGTGGGAAGTGAGGTGGGGGAGACCTTTTATGGGGAAGCCCCTGGAGGCTCTATGCTCCTTCTGACTGCCAGCGGGGGTCCCAGCTCTGCCCCCCAGCAGATAAAGCCTCCCATCCCTACTGTGACCTAAGGTAAATCCCTAAACCCCGCTGCCCCCCAGGCTCCTGGCCTGCAAAGTCAAGGTCAGATCAGTAGCCAAACCCTGGAGGGGCTCTCCTAGTTCTAGGAGAGCCCAGATATCTCAGTGGATAAGCTCCTCTAGACGGAGAACCAATGTGGCACGTGGGCTGGACTGTGTGACCTTGAATGAGGACAGCAGCAGCCTCTAGCTTCCTGGAGCATGGCGCTCCTTCTTCCTAACCTCTTGAGGAAGACCCCACTCGTATCCCCTCTAGAGATGAGAGTACTGGGCTCAGAGAAGCTGAGAGTTTGCCCAAAGCCCCACAGCTGGGAAGCAGCAGGAGAACATCGAAGCTGGGGTCTGTCTGACTCCAAGGAGCACGTGGCCTGTACTGCCACCACTGTCCATTCATTCCAGGCTTAGTGAGTGTCTCACTAATGTCATTGATGCCTTAACTGCTTGCTCCACTCTCCCTCCTACGAGGATGCCTGAGAGCAGGGACTTTATGTTGTTCACCTAGAATAGGGCCTGGCACATAGTAGAGGCACAAGGGAAGTAGAAAATTCAATAAGCATATTGAATAAAGGAATGAATGAATGAAGGAAGGAAGAAAGGAAGGAAGGAAACTCTGTACAGTCCCCTGCCTATAGGGGGAGGCAGCCTGTAGGCCAGGGGTGGGGACCTAGATGGGCAGTGGCTGGCGTGCTGGGGGATCCAGAACCAGGTCCCACCTCCATCCCTGGCTGCTCTGTTAGTCCTTCTGAAGGTGACTGATAGTTGTCAGGGTCTGTAAGTCCCCAGCTGAAGGAGATGAGTTGAGACAAGGTTCTAATAACAACCCTTTGCCTTCCTGTCTCTCTGGCAACTCCTCCTACAAAAGGAAAAGATTTTCATAAATGTTGATTGACTGTCAGAGGCCCCCAGCTGAAGGCCAGGGCAGTGCTGGCAAAGGCATTTTCAGGGAGAAAAGGAGAAGCTACAAAGAGTGGGATGTGCAAGACCCCAGCTACCCCTGGATTACGGCAGTGACTGCAGTTCAAAGGGCTCAGGTGTGTCAGAGCTGCTGAGGACGGTGCAGGAAGGACAGGGCTCAGGTCCACTGTTCATAGGGTCACTGTGAGTCATACTCCACTTGGCAACAACAGCAGGTGAGACTCGCTCCAAGACATCTCTCCAAGCAGTGGACCTTATGAACAGTGGGCCTCAAACTGGAACGTGCATCAGAGAGAGCTGGGGGTCTTGGGGAGGCACCGGAGGCCAGGCCCACCTCCAGAAGTCCTGAGTCCTTAGGTCTGGGGCAGGCCAAAAGCTTTTGCATTTCTGACAAGATCTCAGGTGATGCTGATGGTCTGGGCAGAGCAGTTCGACAAAGTAGGTGCCCTCACTGTGCCCAGTTTACATGTGAGGAAAAAGAGGCATTGAGAAGTTAAGCAATATAACCAAAGTGATATAGCTGTCAAATATAGAATCAGGACTGAGCCAAGTTGGCCAGGACGCGTAGCCCCTCTGTTTCCCAGGAGTCCCCCAGCCGGAGTTCTTTAAATGTGACATCTGCTTGTAAGGACCTCACAGGCTGAGTTGTCACCATCCAGCCGGCACTTCCTGCTAGCCTGGCTCTGGAGCTTTTCCTACTGAAGCTCATTCAGTCCTCACAGCTCATTCCCCAACGTGCTTTACGACTCTCACTGTACGAATGAGGAGACTGATGCCCAGAGAAGTGGAGCAACTCGCCCAAGGTCACACAGCTTTAGTGTGTGCAACCTCCTCTTCAGATTTTGCCTTGAGAATTCAAACTCATACTCATTTATGTGGATGAGACCTGTACAGCCCACATCCACACCCCCCCCCCCCCCACACACACACACACACCACACACATCCTGACGTGTGGCCTTGGATCTCAGATCAGCCTTGAACTCAGTTCCCTAGGCTTTCAACCTATTCCCACTCAGGAGCCCATATGTGTTTGACTTTTGGCCTTAGATTACTACAAGATTTCCAGGTGAAATTCTTGCCTGACTGTGGCAACTTCCACGCTCACATCACAGGCCTGAAGGCATCTGCCTGTTCTGCTTCCTTCTGGCAAAACCTGTTCTCTTTTATCCCTAAGTAGTCTCTTTAGCGTAGGAGGGGGACTGATGGACTAAGCCCTCAGCCGTGGCTGCAAACCTGCAGTGGGACAGAGAATAGTCAATCATTGTTAAGTTGACGGGGTTCCTGGAGACCCCATGTGTGACAGGGTAGAACTAGGTTCCACAGGGTCTTCAGTGGCAGGGTTTTTTTTTGAAGTAGATAACCAGGCTTTTCTTCTAAGGCACCTCAGAGTAGCTATGAACCTGCACCTTTGGTTAGTGACTGTTTGCCTTCATTGTTTGCACCACCCAGGGTCCCCCAGACAAAAACCAGAACTTCCCAACCACGTGGGTAGCAGCTGCATGCATGCCCAAGCCCTCTCCTCTCTAAAACTCAACTCATTGTGGCCAAGTGGGAACTGACTCCTAAGTGACCCTCCATGGGTGAGTTCCTGAGGCTGTAAATTGCATGGGAGATGATTGTCCATCTTTCTCCTGAGGGACGGCTGGTGGATTTGAACAGCCAGAGAGGCGCCACCTTTGGTTTGGAAGTACAGTTCCTTATGGACGAGGCCGCCAGAGCCTCATCTGTAAGATGCAGATGCAATACTCACATCACAGGGTTATTGCCCGCATTAAGTGAGATTGTTCTGGAAATGAGTTTCTGGACCATACTTCACACACACACACACACACACACACACACACACACACACACACACACACTTTCTCCCTCTTTTCAATATATTTGTTGCATAAGGTTTTCTGGTGACATGATTGTCAGCATGTTATACTCTTCTTGAAAAGAGCGGATGTTTCCACACTCGTGGATTCTAGGGAGAAAGGTGGGCAGTCTCTTCCCATTAAGAGCCGCAGCCTCAGGAATCAGATGGAGGGTTGCTCCGAGTTAGAGTCAAGCAGCAGCGCTTGAGTGAATGAGATTGTTGCGTGGATTTGTCTGTCGGCTCCCTCAAAAGTCCTTAGGAAGTAGTCGAGTCCGGATCCCCAAGTGAAATGAAACTGAGGCTGAGATGAGAGGAAAAGAAGGAGGCGTGCAGAATCTCACCTGTAATTCCAGCCCTCCAACCCCAAGGGATTTGATTTCCAAGGACACCAGCACTGCGCATCAGGGCCAGGTCCTGGTGGCCAAGCCCCAAGCTGGACTGGACTACGTCCCCATCTCCTCCCACCCTCACACAAGCCCATAGGTGCCGCCTGCAGAGGCTTCTCTTTTGCCTTGAGAGATGTGGGAACTGAGTGCCCCGGGGATGTGAAGTGACTGAAGTCACATCGCAAGTCCTTGGCAGAAAAGCCTCGCGGGTCTCCTGACTCCGCCCCTCTCTGGAGCGCGCCTGCCTTCGAGGTGATGTTGGAGTTATAAATGGTTCCAGCGCTTAGCCAGCTGCTCCTTTTAATTCCCGGGTGGACCTCGCCTAAGTGTGGCCTTATGCTGCGCTAGATAAGAATGAGCAGAGGGAGAGAGGCAGCATTCCTTACGTAACTGCCCTCCGTGGAAAGGAACAGCAGCCAGGGCAGAAGAGGCGCTCACTCTCCATTCACGCCTCTCCTCCCGGCATGGGTGAACTATCCAAGGTCTCAACTGCTAACAGGAGATCTGAGGTGAACAGAAAGAAAGATCTGGCAATCTGCTTCCTCCAAATCAGTCACTAAAGACCCTGCAGGAAGCAGTTCTACTCTGACACCCACAGGGTCACCACAAGATGGGACTGACTCAGCAGTAACTGGTTTGGATTTGGGGTCCATGGGCTTGAACTTGAATCTCTGTGCATGCTAACTTCTCCCATGTTGATTGTGATTCACTACCCCATAGTGGAACTTGCTCCATAGCGTTTTCAAGGTCTATCTTTTAGAAACAGTTTGCCAGAACTGCCTTCTGGATTGCCTCTGAATGGGTCTGAACCATGAACTTGGGGGCTGGTTGGGTGTGTCACCATTCATGTTACTCAGAGGTTCCTGAGTCAGAAGGCGGGGCCCCTCCACTCCAGTCTTGGGTTAGAGTCTTCCTCGCTGAATGCTCTTGGGCCTCAGTTGTCCTATAAGTGAAATGGACCTGTGGAGAGGCAGTGAGACTGAGCTGGGCAATGGCTGGCACAGGGCAGGCCCCAGAACTGTTGACGCTGCCTCCTTGCGGCCGGCTGTCTGTGTGACCCAGGATGACTCGTCTCCCGTTCTCTAGGATGGGAACGTGATCCCTGTTTTCAATACTGATTTTCAGAAACCGAGCCCGGGAGCTATTTAGAGGCGAGGTGATAAACCAAGAGGCTGGTTCCCTCACCCTGGTCGTCTGCACAGAGGGGCAGGAACAGCCTTCCAGCCGCTGACTCAAACCACGTCTCAGTTTCACTTGGGGCTATCGGCTCAGAGCCTCACCTGTCACCTGTCAATACTTTCTAAATTTGTCCCGGCCCCATAGCGCCCCACACTGCGCAGACCTAATTAGCTAATTTCAGTTTCCTGAGGGAGAGAGGACAGTTTATCTCCCCAGTTTCAGACTCTCCATCTGCTGCCCGCACCAGGGCCCCACCCATCCCTACTTACCCAATCTCTTTTTGATTGGACTGTAAAGGTATCAACTAAGGGGCCCCAGAGGGCCTTCAAGAAGGCTTGAGGCTTCAAGGTGGAGCTTGCTGTATTTGGATGTCTCGTCCGAAGGAGAGCTTTCTAGCTCTTTCCAAGAGAGTACACTTAACTCACACTTTAGCATTACGTGTTTATTTCATTACATCTCTGCTGTGTGCCAGGCACTGTACCAGAGCTTTTAAAGAAGGTACACTCAGCATTCCCATTTTATCGATGAGGAGACTGAGGTTCAGAGACTGAGGACCCATAGATGGGGGTGCTGCTGGTTGGGTTCTAGCCTGGATTGTGCTGATGGTGTTGCACCCTTGGGCCAGGTAGTTGATGGCTACAAAGGCTTCCTGCGTCCAGGATTTTTTTATGTCCTACATGCCCTCCTTAACTTCCAGACCTCTGTAATAGTTGCTAATTTGAGGCTCCAGTTCACGCTGCCTTTGCTGAGAAGGCCCCATGGCAGTGGAACAAATACTTACTGCCCACTTGTTATGCACCAGGCCCTGTTCTTAGATATTACAATTATAGTGTTTGGATTGGTCTTCCCAGGAGCAAGTAGGCATTGCTATATCCACTTCACAGATGAGAAGACTGAGGCTCAGAGAAGTAAAGCAGTGGGATAAGGCCAGGAAGTGATGGAACATGATTCCCAGCCAAGTCCAGCATTGCTGGAAGTCGTAGGCAATTGCATGGCCAGAGACCGGAAATGGGAATGCTATGGGACAAGAGGGACTCAGGTGCTGGACTGTGTTTCATATGTTGTACTGCTAATCAAAAGGGCAGTAGTTTGAATCCACTGGCTTCTCCATGGGAGCTGGCCTAGTGGTAAGAAACTGCGCTGCAGTCCCTAAGGCACGGGGTTCAAAGTCAGCAGCTGTTCCGTGGGAGAAGGATGGGCAGTCTCCTTCCATGTGATTAACTCTCTCTGAAAACCTGCTGGAGGGTCAGCTATGGGTGGGTTCCGACTTGACGGTATTATATAGCAACAATCACAGTTCCCATAAAGATTTACAGCCTCAAAAAAACTCAATGGAGGGTCACTATGTGCCAGAATCGATTCAGTGGGAGTGGCTTACCATCTGATAACAAAGAATCCGGGACGTTTTACAGAGCCCCCGTCTGCTCTGTCACAGGCTGTAGCTCGGCACTTCACAGCCTTGGCTTTAAGGCGGATGGATTTACGGGAGCATTTTCGTAACATCAGCTCTCATCCGCTCGAGTATTTGCTCTGTGTCAGGTCTGTGTTCAACGGCCTTGATGCTGGGACAACCCTGTGCTGTAGGAACTGCTGTGAGCTCCTCATTACAGCTGAGGAAACGAGCACAGTGGGGCAGAGCCACAGACACAAGCACCTGGGGAAGCCAGGAGTCTGGCCGTAGCCTGCTTGCTGCAAACTATGTGAGTGAGAGCTGGACGGGCGGTCACTAGGCTGGTCATGGCACAGATGTTGTTGTTGTTGTTGTTGTTGTTGTTGCTTAGTGCCGTCGAGTCGACTATGACCCTGGGAGCAATGGATCTGAACGCTGTCCAATCCTGTGTCATCCTCATCATCTGACACACGTCTGTTCACCATGACAGTCACTGTGCCAATCCATCTCATTAACTGGCCCTCCTTTGCTGACCTTCCACCTTTCCAAACATGATGCCCTTTTCCGAGGACTGGCCCCTCCTCACATTATGCCCCAAGTGTGTGAGATGACGTGTCACTGTCCTTGCCTCCATGGAGCGCCCCTGGCTGCACCTTTTCCAAGACCTACTTGTCCTTTTGGCAGCCCAGGGGATACTCAGCACGTTTCTCCAATACCATGATTCAAAGGCATCTACTCTTCCTCTGTCTGTCTGCCTTATTCGCTGTCCAACTTTCAGCTGCATAGCAAATAACTGAAAAGATTACAAGTTGGGCCAGGTGCACCTTAGTCTTCAAACTGACATCATTGCTCTTCAGCACTTTGGAGAGGTCTTTTTGACAATGATCATCCATGCATCAGTGCATGGTACAAATATTGACAGATGGCACAGGTATCAGTGCATGGCACAAATAAGGAACCCTAAACCTGGAGGAATCAGGTGTCTTATCCACAGGGGACATATGTGGATGGTGGAACAAAGCTAGCACTCCAACTAACACCCCACCCCCCATCCAGAACCTCCCTGCAAAGTCTGTCGACCTTGCTCTTACAATGTCTTTGTTTTATTGCTCATTTTTCTTTAAGGAAAGGACGTTTCTAGAGACCTTTTGCTAGACGGCTGCTGGTTAATTGGCTGGTTCCTAAGTGCTCTGCCCTGAGGGAGTCGGGGAAGATGCAAAGTGGTGACTCTTGCTCTCAATTTGTCTACCAACTGCCCTGTTTAAGGTCCTGAAAGGATGAAATTAGAATCCTGTGTTCGCTGCAAAAAGGCAGGTTTCTAGTGCCCCCTCCCAGCTCCACTCTGAAATGCCTGCCCTCCAACTGGACTGATGTCTTCTGATCCCTACAGCCCCTCTGGTGAGGCTCACCTGGTGGGAAGGTGGTGCCTTAGCCATTCACTTTACTCACAAAACATATCCTCCAAACTCCCTCAAATTCATTACCCTCAAGTTTAAACTGACTCACAGCTGACCGTCCAGCTGATTTTCTAAGGCTGCAAATCACACAGAAGGAGACTGACTGCCTTTCTCCTGTACCTCGGCTTAGGGGTTAGAAACAGCAGAGAGGCACGGCCTTGAGGCAAGCAACTCTCTCCTCTGTGCACTCTTCCACGAGTGCATCTAGCTTTCTTGTTAACAAATGGTCAATCCTAACTACTGACTGATAGACTGGCAGTTCTAATCCACCCAGGGGCTCCTTGGGAGAAAGGCCTGGTGATCTATTTCAGAAAGATCAGAAGCATTGACAGCTCAGGAGCACAGTTCTGTGGACAGGCATGGGGTTGCCCTGATTTGGAATCTACGCGATAGCCCGAGAGGCCTGAGGGGGAAAGGAGGTCAGTGCCATTAGGACACAGTAAAGGCCAGTGTCCCCTATTGATAATCCATCACCGCAAGGACAGGCCTTGGGGGAAGGACTCTGTCCTGGGAAAGAGCAACGCAGGGCCCCAAGCTCAGGGATTAAATGGCTGGGGCTGGAGAGAGCTCAGGCTTCTGCCCCCATGGACTCCAGCCCGATCAGCAGTGGCCTCTCCATATTTTCCTGGCTCTGCCTCTTATTTTCCACATGACCTTGGCATTCGCCTCTCCACGCCTCCTTATCTCCATCTATCAGATGGGAATCTTCCTACTTCCCGTCGTCTGGGGCTGTCAAAAGAATTCTGACTTAGATCTGCCTTTGTTGATTCCTCCAGCAGACACCTGGGCCATTCATTCCTTCCTTCATTCATTCATTAGTTCCTGCCCTGTGCCAGGAGTAATTCTAGCTGCTTGGAGCACAATGAGCAAAACAGTGCCTTCCGCAGCCCCTGAGTTTACATCTAGTCGGGGGAGACCAACAAAAATAAGTAAGAACATGAGTGTACTGGGGTGGGGGGAGGGTTGGGAGGGGAGAAAAGCGCAACAACGAATGAATGGAAATCCAAAGTCTCTGTAAATTTCATTGAAATTAATTATAAAAAAAAATTGGAGAGTGCTAAGTACTTTAGGGAGCTCTAGTGGCCTAGTGGCAAGAAGCTGCGCTGCAATCCTGAAGGCACGCAGTTTGAATCCACCAGCTGCTCTGCTGGAGAAGGACGGGCAATCTCCTTCTGTGAAATTAACTATCTCTGAAAACCCAGCAGAGGTTCAGCTATGGGTCAGTTCCGACTTAACAGTACACAACAACACAACAAGTACTGTAAAGTAAATACAGAAAGAAGGGGGCTCGTGTGACAGAGCCTTGGGGACATGGACATGTGAGCTGGGACACACATCACTCTACACCCAGTCACAGTAGGTCAGAAGTTTCAAGACTATCGCTTGACCCAGACCCATTGGGTGGCCTTGGCCAAGCCACTTAACTCTTGGGCCTCAGTTTCCCCATATGTAAAATGTAGACTGAGGCATCTCCCACGTTGGGTTCAGCCCAATTCATTGCCATCAAGCTGGAACCAACTCACAGTCGACTGCCTGGTAGATTTTCAGAGGCGTAAATCACAAGGGAAGAGATTGCCCGTCTCTTTCCCAAGAAGCAGCTGGTGGATTCGAACCTCCTACCCATGCAGGAATTAAAAGAAGTGCTGGTTTCCTATTACATGGAGCCTTTGGGCAATATAAATAAATGGTTCAAGAGCTCTGCATCTGAAGGTCCTGTCTTAGAAGAAATGCCTGGGGCTGTGTGTTCAAAACCCACCCATCCTCTCACCCCCTACAAGGCACAGGGCACACAGGGCAGCTCTGACGCAGATGAAGCTGCCAGGAGTTCGAATCTTCTCTACAGCACCCGAACGTTTTAACTATAAATGGATTCTATAAATAACTATAAATGAATTCGCTCTGATGACTTAGTGCTAAGGAGTTCCACTGCCAACCCAAAGGCACATGGTTCAAAGCTGCCAGCTTCTCCCTGAGAGAAACAGGCAAGCTCCTGCCATGCGATTTACTGCCTGTGCTGGAGGGCCAGCTATGAGTCAGTTCCAAGTTGACGGTACACAACAACAACTAATACTAAGAGACTTCTCAAAAGAGCTACCTACACCCCCCCCCCCAAAGGAGCTGCAGGAGCCTAAAAGCTCATAGCTGAGAAGGTAATGATAACCAGAGGATTGTTGTTGTTGTTGTTGTTGTTAGGTGCCATTGAGTGCCTGACTCTAACCAGAGGGTAAGAGGCAGGGTCTCAGGCATTCGGTGCTTGGCTACTTAACTGCAGAGTCTGTTCATACTACTTGCCTTTAGAGACCAACTAGTAGACCCTCCCTCTCTCCCACCCACCTGCCCAGGCCCCCACATCCAGGTCACCTGCCTCTCCCATCCGCAAAGGGCAGCTTGGGGACAGGACAGGGTGGTGTCCTTCCCCCAGATCAAACTCCTGGTCAGTGAAGAGCTCAGGTGGGAGTCCTTCCAGCAGGGCCAGGTCATTCCCAGGAGGGTAAGAGGAGGTGTTTCTTGTTGACTTTTACATAACTTAAGCTTTATGGAAGAGTTAATTGCAAAGATAGCACAGAGAGTTCCGGATACCCCACACGCAGCTTCCAAAAATGGTGACGTCTCACGTAATCATGAAGCCGTTATGCAAAGTAAGTCAGGAGCGATGTTGGCTGGATCTGCGATTCATACAGTCACGGGGGTGGAGGTAAGGCTTCCCTCTGAGATCCAGGTACTTATTTATTATGGTCATTTGGGAGCCTTCTCAAATGCAGTTTATCATTTGATCGCAAAAACTATTCTTACTGGCTCTAACTCACCCTCATAGCGTTAAGTATATTTTGTTGGGTTTCTAACAGGAAGGTTGTTATTGTCAAGTCCTGTCAGGTATGACTCATAGTGACCCTCTGAACAACAGACCTGAATCCTGCCCTGTCCTGTGTTATCCTCACCGTCTCTTGCATACCTGAGCCCACAGCTGCTGTCACTGCGTCAATACATCTTGTTAATGGTCTTTTTTCTCCTTCACTAACCTTCAACTTTTCCAAGAACGATGTCCCTTTCCAAGGAATAGCAGATATGTCTTGGAGAAGGTGCAGCTAAAGTCCTCCTTGGAGGTAAAAATGATGATGCTTCATCTCATATACTTTGGACATGTTGCTTCGAGAGGTTATTTCTTGGAGAGGGACCTCATGCTTGGAAAGGTGGAGGGGCAGTGAGAGAGAGAAAGACCCTGAACCATGAGGATTGACACAGTAACTGCAGCAAAGAGCTTCTGGCCAGCTTTCTGTCTGGGAGCGGCTGATAGATTGAATCACCTACATTCTACCTGAGCAATGATGTCCGTTTAAAGACTAAAGTGCACCTGATTCAGACCATGGTCTTTTCAATCACTTGCTATGCATCTGAGAGCTGGATGATGACAAAAGGAGACAGAAGAAGAGTAAAATTTCTTCGATTTGTGGTGTTGGAGACAATCCCATGGATGGCCAATAAAACACCAAAACAAACCACCCCAAACAGATTATGTCTTACAGAAAGTGAAGCTGGAGTACTCCTTGGAGGCAAAGATGATGAAGCTTCATCTTACATACTTTGGGCATGTTGTTGTTGCTGTTGTTAGGTGCTGTCGAGTTGAGTATGACCTATAGTATAGACCCTACGAACAACTGATGTGCACACTGTCCTATCCCATGTCATCCTCACAATCTCCACCATGCTTGAGCCCGTTGTTACAATCACTGCGTCCTTCCATCCTGTTGAGGACCATCTTCTCCTTCACCAACCCTCCACCTTTCCCAGCATCATGTCTCTTTCTAAGGAATGTCCCCTCCTGTACCCTCCAGCGCGAAGTACTTGAGACCAAGTTTCACCACCACTGCCTCTAAGGAGCAATCTGGTTCACTTCCTCCAGGACCGCCTTGTTGGTTCTTTCGGAAGTCCCGGGCACACTCAGTGCTCTTCTCCAACACTAACGTTCAAAGGCATTGCTTCCTCTCCTGTCCTCTTTCTTCATTGTCCAACTTTCAGATGCATTGGAAGCATCGGAAAATACCACGGCACACCTTAGTCTTTAGGCGGATGTCCTTGCTCTTTATTCTAACTGGAAGGGGCATGAAAATCAAAGACAGAGGAGCCAGTCATGGGCACCGAAGACGTACCACATGTCAGGCAGCTGGCACATTTTGTTATTTCCTTTGATCACCTCTGCTTCAGGAGCTCACCAGACCAGTAGCAGCTTTCAAGCTGGTTCCCCACAACCTTCTGTATGTCAGAGTTGAACTGTGCTCTGTAGAATTTTCAGTGGCCAGGTTTTTTCAGTAGAATGCCAGGACTTTCTTTGGGGATACCTCTGAGTGGACTCAAACCTCTAACCTTTCTATCAGCAGCCTTGCATGTGAGCTATTCATGTTACCCAGGGGATCAGGCGTTCATTCCTTGCAACACTTCACTCATGAACATTGGCTGTGAGCTCAGAGAGGCTACGTGCCTTGTCTGAAATCACACAGCCCACGTGTGGCAAAGCCTCATTTGGGACCCAGCCCCTGGACCACGCTCATCAGATCTCCAGCCCAGGATGCTTTAAATATAAGACCCTTCCCTTCCTCTGGAGTGCTGAAGCTCCGTACTCTCTCATCCTTTCATAGTCAGTATTGTCTCTTGGGGTCAGGAACTGAGCCAGAGCTAGGGGAGAGCAGGGGCCTGGCCTCCCCTACCAGAAGCTCCCCATCCAACACAGACCACAAGACAGTCAGTGAGTTTAAATGCAAACATATTCTGGTAGTAATTGGTGCTGGAGACCAGTGAGGTGTGGTGACAGCAAAGGAGTTGATAGGACTAGGGGGGCCCACTGCCTTTGCTGGGGAGCCAGAGAAGAGCCCGTGCGGAGTAACAGTTGAGTGAGGCCAAGTGAGTAAGAGTGAGCTGAAGGAAGAATCCCAGGCCTACAGATAGAGGGTGGCAGGAGCTGGATGGACACACCCGGGTGCTGGAGACATACAGGAAGGTGTCAACACAGGGACTTCACACCCAGAAACGCCTGTGAGCAGGGACCAAAGTTCCTGGGGTCTCCTTTAACCTGCTTGGGGCTGCACCTCTGTTAATGTTCACCTATAACGGGACCTTTGATCGCCCTCTAGTGCTGACACTGGTTACTGACATCAATAAATAACAGCTGCCAGGGCTCCTTCTGGTGCCAAGCAAGACCTCTGGTGGCCTGGTGTTAAGAAGCTGTGCTGCAATCCCAAAGGCACAGAGTTAGAATCCACCAGCTGCTCCATGGGAGAAGGACTGGTAATCTCCTCTCATGTGATTTACTGTTTCTGAAAACCCACTAGTGGGTCAGCTATGGCGCAGTCCCGACTCGATGGCACACAACCACAGAGCATGACAAAGGAACCTGGTGATGGAGTGTGAAATGTGTAGGGCTGTTAAGCAAAAGGTTGGTGGTTTGAATCCACCAGCTGCTCTGAGAGAGAAAGATAGGCAGCTTCTGCCCAGGACATTTACAGCTTCAGAAGTCCAGGGGACGGCTACTATGAAGTCGGCATTGACCCGATGGCAGTGGGGGTTTTTGTTTTGTTTTCAGTTTAGCCCCCTGAAGGGAGCCCTGGTGGTGCAGTGGTGAATCATTCTGATGCTGAGATGTCTACAACTCAAACCCACCCAGCAAGCCATTCTGCTTGCTTAAGGATTGAGAATCCTGGAAACTTTATGGGGCAGCTCTGCTCTCAGAGGTCACTGGTGGAATTGATTCGGTGGCAGTGAACTTGGGTTGAGTGGCGGTGACTTGGTTTGGGTTTTGGCTGGAGCACAGCAGACAGGCACTGCTGGGCGGGGGAGAAGGGAGGGTGAACAGGTGAACAATGAGTGTGGAAGGTGAGGAGATGTGACAGGAGGGGGAAGGAGAACTTTGGGCCTGGAGCGTGAATTCTGGCTTAGCCCTGGAGACTATGAAAAGTCACATAGCATCTCTGAGCCTCAGTTTTCCCTTCTGTAAAATGGGGCCAATAGCCCCCCGTTTCCTGGTGTTTGCACAGCTTAAATACGATGTTGTAAGAGATCTGAGCTCACTCCAAAGACCTGTGCACTCTGGCTTCTCTGAGCTGCCTGGAGATGAGGCCATCATTAGCGTCACCAGGGAGTTCTGGTGGCCTAGTGGCAAGAAGCTGTGCTGCAATCCCAAAGGTATACAGTTCGAGTTCACCAACTGCTCTGTGGGAAATGGATGGGCAATCTCCTCCTGTAGGGTCAGCTATGGGTCTGTAACAACTAAACAGGACACAACAACCACAACAAACAGGGTTAGGCTAGGGAGCTCTAGCAGCCTAGTGGGTAAGGAGTTACACTGCCAACCCAAAGACAGGAAGTTCGAATCCACTAGTTGCTCCAGAGAAAATGATGAGCAATCGTCTCCGACTCGATTTACAGCCTCTGAAAACCCACTGGAGAGTCAGCTGAGTCGGTTTCTATGCAGCGGCTGAGAGGGGAAGCTGAAGGATCGTGCTGGGAAGGATCGTGCTGGGATGGGCCTGGCGGTTTTTAAACCTGGCTGTTGATCTGAATCAGAAGTTGATTCTCACCTCCTTAGTCAGAACTTCCAGTGCGGGGCCCCGGAAATCTATGGTTTTTGTAAATTCTGCAAATGATCCTATGAGCGATTTGAGAACAACGAGACAAGTAGTTGAAATATAATTCAGAAAAAAAAAAAAGAAATATAATTCAGGTCTAGCGTCAAATCCGGGCTCTGCCTCTCCCTAGTGGTACGACCTTGTAAATGCTGCACCTCGGTTTTCTCACCTGTAGAATGGGAATAATGATAGTCTGTAGGATTATGGCAAGAGTCAAATAAGATAGAGTGTGCAAAGGGCTTACAGTGGCATCTGGGATATGTACATATTTACAAAACTCGTATATGGTCACTGTGACCAATAACTAATTACAAATGAGTGAGTACAGTGACGTCATGAGGGAACTCTGTTGTTGTTGTTGTTATGTGCCGTCGAGTCGACTCATAGTGACCCTATGTACAACAGCCCTAAACTCTGCTCTGTCCTGTGCCAATCGCACTGTCTCTGACACTCCCATCCCAATTATTCCAGTCACTGAATCAATGGTGTAGGGATTAAAATACTTGCTGCTAACCTCGAGGTCAGCAGTTCAAATCCACCAGTCATTCTGAGGAAGAAGGAGGATTTACAGCCTGGAAAAAAGCCTGTGGGGCAGTTCCATGGGGGGGGGGGGGGGGGGGGGGGAAACACTACACAGGCCCAGCATTTCCCACCTCACTTCATCTGTTCACTCGTTCGCTCCCGCCCCTCTGGGTCTCCTGCAGCAGATGCAGGACCTCAGAGAGCTTTGGGCTGGGAGGACAGCTGCCTCCCTTGGCCTCTCTCTCTCTCTCTCTGACCACTTCCCCTTGTCACCTTCTCTTGCAGAATTCTCCACCCTGGTGGCTGAAAGCTAAAAGGGGTTGACTCCCCCGGCCTTCCACCTCTCTGCCCCCAACACCTGAGCTCAGCCCCTCTCGCCGCCCTCCCGCGTTCTGTTCAGTTTGTTTATGTTATTTTTTACTCCTCCCGTCCCCTGCGGCCCTCGGATGACACTGTTCTTCTGGAAAATGCTGGAGAAATAATAAAGGCTGTACCAGTCGGTCTCTGTGGTCTTGGGCGTGGACTCCCTTCCTCTGCTGTTACAGGCCTGGGTGGGTGGAGGGGCGGGGATTCAGTCAGTCTGGAAGAACCAGGTGGGAGGGAAATTTACCAACCCTGGTCTGTGTGAGATCTGGAAAGTGCTCATCTACACAGGCCTTCCTCCTAATCAGTCATAAAGTTGGTGATGCACTTCCTACATACGTATAAAGACTAAGACTTGGTGACTCTGTGCTGTGTCTAAGCCACACAGCTGAGACGTGCTAGAACTGAGACTTGAACTCCAATCTGTGCTTGTCCTGGTTGGTCTTCTGCCCCCTGACATCCCTCCCCAATTCAGTTCCCACACATAGCCTGAGGGCTCCCCCAAGACCTCATGGAGAGACACTCCCTTTCTTAGGCCACTCATGGGGGCTCCTGTTCTAGAATAAAACCCAAGAGTGACTCAGCGGAGCTCCCCTGGGGGCTGGCCCAGCATCATGCCTTTGACCTCTCAGTGCTCCCCCAGACCCCTTAACACTGTCCCTGCATCTGGACCAGCCTGCTCTCCCCCCCCCCCCCCTCTCCCTCCATATCACTCAGTCCGACACTTTCTCTGCTAAGCCGCCCCTCCCCTGCCTCTGGACCCTCACATCGAGTGCAGTCCAGAGAGGGCCAAGGAGGGTGAGCCCAGCTTCTGTGACACAGATGTGCTTGGTGAGGCCCTGCGTGTCCTGTGACTTCTCAAGCCACACAGAGCTCAGAGACAGATCTCTGGTTTCCCCCCTTCTCCGTGGCATTACATTATCAGGGGAAACGCTGTACCGAGAATGCAGGTAGGTTGGGGGCAGGAGGATGGCCCCTTCCTGCCCAGGTCCCCCAGCTGTCCATCCCCCTCCCTGTGACCACCACCAGCAACTCCCCCCCTCTTGGTGTCCTCAGCAGCTCACTCCTCCCCTTCACCTTCCCTCATTGCTATGCGCAGGGCGCCTCTTCATTATCTCTGCCCCCCTTCTGTCTAGGAAGGACTGGGGAGGAGACGCAGCCAGATCAGTCCCTAAGGAGCTTGTGACAAGTAGCAAGGTGACAGTGTGAGGACACTGCAACGGCAGCCAGGTGATGAGTGATCAATCACTAGTGACCGGGGCGGGTCAACTGTCCAGGTCCGGGGTGTGTGTGGGGGAAACAGAGGGGAGACAGGAGGGACAAGGACAGTCAGGACAGAGATCCGCTGGCTGCCTCCTTCACCATGGACTTGGTGGCGATGGCCACGGAGGCTCCAGCTTTAGGGCCAAGAGGACCTGCATTCAGGGAGCTCTGGTGGCCTTGCTCTAAGGAGCTGCGCTGCTAACACAGAAGTACGCAGTTCAAATCTACTTGCTCTGCGAGGGAAATAGGAACCTTCTCCTCCTGAGCGGTTTCCTAACTCTGCAAGCCGGCTTCGGCTTCGGGGTCAGAGACAGGTCAGCTCTGACTCAGTGACACAAAAACAACAGACCTGCGTTCAATTCCGCTTCCTCCTCTTTTGAGGATTTTCTATGGGCTTCTTAGGGCCACTGTTCATGCTCTGGCTCCTTTCACTGTGGCTTCTCTTGCCTGCGGTGTTCCCAAACCCCTTACCTTCCATCACATTCGGTTCCTCAGACTTCCCCATCCTCTCCTCTCTTCTACATTCTCCTCCTGCTGCTCCTTCCTCCCGGCTCCCACTTAAACGTGCCCCACAGCTCTGCATTCCAGGACTCTCCCTTCCTTCCAACGAACCACGTTCACTCATTTCTAGGCCTTTGCATGAGCTGTTCCTTCTGCCTGAAACACTGTTCCCTTCCTCCCTGGCTAGCCCCCGAGGAAACTCTGAAGTCTAAGTGATGTCTCCTCTCCACTCCCACACCCCCCCCCACGTACATGTGCTCATTTTTACTTTCTCTGAGCATCTGCTTCCTCCCAGGCATGACCCCAAGCTCACGGATGGCCCCGAGGGGGGGGTTCCACACGGTCTCCTGGCGTTCCCCTACAGGACTGAACTCCTATTGCCCTTTCTTTTTTTTTAAATTTTTTTTATTTTTTATTATTTTTGTGT
>NW_006399836.1:10423087-10429064 GCF_000299155.1 Elephantulus edwardii
AGAGTACAACTCATAGCAACCCTCTGAACAACAGATCTGACCCCTGTCCTGTCCTGTGCTGTGCTCACAATCTCTGACACACCTGAGTCCACTGTGGCCACGTGCCAACCAATTCTGTTGAGGTTCTTTTTCTTTTTCACTGACCTTCCACCTTTCCAAGGATGATGTCCCTCTCCAGGGAATAGCCTCTCCTAACAATGAGCCCAGAGTGAGTGAGACAAAGCTTCCCCACCCTTGCTCTAAGAAGCACTCCGGTTGCCTTTTCCAATATATATTTTTGTTCTCTTGGCCATCCATGGGATACTCAGCACTCTTCTCCAACACCACAGCTCAAAGGCATGAATTCTTCTCCTGTCACCCTTATTCACTGTCTAGCTCCAATGCACAGAAGGTGAGTGGAAAGACCATGGCTTGACTCAGGTGCACCTTAGTCTTTAGACTGACATCATTGCTCTTCAGGACTTTGGAGAGGTCCCTGACAGCCGACTTTCCCAATGCTATATGTCTCCTGATCTCCTGACTGTTGGTACCAAGGGTGTTGGCTGTGAATCCAAACTGAAATTGTTGACAATTCAGACTTTCCCCGGCTATTATGTTGTTGCTATTGGTCCAGTAGTGAGGATTTTTGTTTTTGTGATGCAGAGATGCAATCCACATTGAAGGCTGTAATACTTGATCTTGTGCAACAAGTGCCTCAAGTCATTCTCGTTTACAGCAAGCAAGGTTGTGTCATCTGCAAAATGCACATTGTTGATGAGTCTCCCTCCAATCCTGATGCCACGTTCTTCTTCACAGAGTCCAGCTTCTTGAATTATCTGCTTAGCATACAGATTGAATAGGTATGAAGAAAGGATACAGCACTGATACATATCTTTCTTGGTCTTAAACCTTGTTCTCTTGCCCTGTTTGGACAACAACTTCTTGGTCTAGGTATAGATTTTGTGTATGCATAGTTAAGTGTTCTGGAGTTTTCATTCTTCTCAATGTTAGCCATAGTTTGTTATGATCCACACAGTCAAAGTTACAATCTTCAAACCTTATTGGCCCTTGTCCTACAGGGCTAAGAGTGGTTGACTTAATGCCTTGAAACCCTAGGCTTCACTTGGGTCTTATTCTGCGGAAAAATCCATAGCTAGGCAGTGGAATTGGGATTTATCTCCAACTTTGTCTCTGACTCACTAGAGGGGGCTCTGGAGGCCTAGCCCATGAGAAGTTGCAAAGGTCATACCCCCTCACTGGCCATTCCAGTCTACCAGTGAATGGATCCTCGGAAGAAATACAGGCACTGTCCTTTGTGATCAGAGCCTCAGAAACCCCACAGAGGGTCAGTGATGAGTCGGTTCCAACTGGACGACAATGAGTTAGAGTTTATCTGACCCAAGACCTTCCCCCCCTCTTACTACTCATGCTCCTCTGCTCCATGGGATTGTGTATGAACAGCCCCGATGTTTAGCCCCTATCAGAGACACAAACGAGAAAAGTAGTTCATTGCCTATGACCAAAGCTCCCTGAGTGGCTCCAGTGGTTTGTGTTTGATCACTAATCTGAAGTCCGATGGTTCAAATTCATACTGCAGCACCTCGGAAGAAAGTCCCGGCAAATTTCTTCTGCAAAGATTGTTGTTCTTGTTGTTGCTATATGCCATCGAGTCACTTGTGACTCACAGTATATATAACAACTCTGAACCTTGCTCTATTCTGAGTCAATCTTATTCTCTGACACACCTACCCTCATTACCCCAGGCACTGAGTCAATCCATCTTGTCGAGGACCCTCCTCTCCTGCACTGCCCCTCCACCCTCCTAAGCATGACATCCCTCTCCAAGGACTGGTCTCTCCTTCCAATATGCCCAAAGTATGTCAGACGGAGCTTCAGAATCTTTGCCTCCAAGGAGCAGCAGCCTGGTTTCACCCTCTCCAGGTTGAACCTGTTTGTTCTCCTAGCAGTCCATCCAATACTCTTCCCCAGTACCACAGCACCTTCTATCCTCCCTAGTCATTGGCCAGCTCTCTGACGCTGTAAAGATTGCAGCCAAAAAAAAGCTCAGGTGCAACTGTGCGCTAGAATACATGGGGTCTCTGTGAAGTGGAACCAGCTTGACGGCAGTGGATTTGGGCTTGGTTTTGTGTTTGTATCTGCAGCTGAAGGCAGGACGCAGCGTGTCAGCCGCCTGATTAAGGAGGCTTAAATGTCACGCTGTGGAGACGGCTGGAGTCCTGGGCGCCCAGGCTGCCGGCTTGGCTGCGCTCCAGCCCAGAGCCTGCTCCTCTCCCCACGCCAGCTCCTCCAGGTCTCGGGCCACTTGTCACCCTCTCCTCGAACGCACACATCTGTTAACTCTCAAGAAACGAGCAGCGGGC
Source organism: Elephantulus edwardii (assembly GCF_000299155.1). Classification (NCBI taxonomy): domain Eukaryota; kingdom Metazoa; phylum Chordata; class Mammalia; order Macroscelidea; family Macroscelididae; genus Elephantulus; species Elephantulus edwardii. The sequence goes on from NW_006399836.1 coordinate 10,425,448, forward strand.
CATCAGTTCCGCAGAGTGCTTCCAGACAATGGTGCTTGGCTGTGAAACTCGCGGGACAGCCAGCGCCAGATGAGAAATCGCTGCGCCCCAGCAGTTCTACAAAACGCAGAGCATTTTTGCTGGAGCGGAGGGTCAGCTATGGGATGGTTTCTTGTCTGGCCATCACAAAAAATGCCACCTCATCAGCATCATCGGAAGGAATTTCACAGTGGGGCTTCTCTGATGCTTCAGGAATGAAGAGAGCACACACGAAGTGAGACCCAGTTCTTATGCCTCTGATCGGCAGGCCATTTCCATCTAACGAAGACTGTATTTCTTAGGTGTCTTGCAAGTTCAGCTTCCCATCCCTGCTAGAGGGTAGGAGTAAGGAAGTAATTTATGCTCTCCTCTCCCCTCCTCTCCCCTCCCCTCCCTTCCCCTCTCTTCTCTCCCATTCTTTTAACAGCCCCAAGCCCCACAGCAGTAACTCCCTCAGTCAGGATGAAGCTGCCATCTTCATCACATGTTATAAACGAGATCAGGGTGACCCACAGGGTATCCACTGGCTGACTTACTGGACCTGATCACGACACTTTTCTCTCCAGTCCTTCTGAGCCTCTGTCTTAACCTGGGTTCTCTCTACAGACACAAACCAGTGAAGTGTGTGTGTGTGTGTGTGTGTGTGTGTGTGTGTGTGTGAGAGAGAGAGAGAGAGAGAGAGAGAGATGGGGAGGGGAGAGAGAGAGATGGGGGCAGAGAGAGGTCAATCGATCTTTATGTAGATGTAGAGCTGTGGGCTAGACATCAGATTGAAGGCTTCTCTCCTAACTCACCCGGCTTCAGGGGCCAACAAACCCACGGGCAGAGAGCACGTGAATAGCAGGCTGTTGGCTCAAGTACCAGGAACCAGAGGTCACATGATGAGAGATTGATGTAGGATCTAAAAAAGGCGGGGGGGGGGGGGGGTGAACTTGAACTTGGGAGCTTTACCATAATGTCCATAAAAACAAAGTCATTGGCATGGAGTTGGAATGGACTCACAGCTGAACCTGCAGCAGGTTTTCAGACACTGTACAGCTCACAAGCGAACATTGTCTATCTTTCTCCAACAGAGCAACTGGTAGGTTTGAACCACTGGCCTTCGGGTTGGCAGAGAAACTCCTTACTCACTAGGCTGTCAGAGCTCAGAATGTGTGTGTGTGTGTGTGTGTGTAACATATATAATAAATAATATTTAATATAATAAAAGATATAATAAATATATATGTAAATATATATAATTTTTTTCTATGCATGTCACACTTCTACTAACTGATTGGCCGTCATAGCAGATCTCACTGTGAAGTAAATTATATTCCATCAGATAGGATCCTAGGGAAAAACCACATCATAACTGCCAGACTAGAGACTCACGCAAGGCCCAGCCAAGCTGGCATATGAACTTAACCAACAGAGTCTGGAAGCCCCAGTGAAAGCCATTCACCATGACAACAGCGTGCAAGCCTCTGATGACGTACAGAACGTTTACCTGACCAGGTGTATTGACCTTCATTGACTCTCAACCACCATACAGCCAGCGATTCCCCTCCTGGCTATGTACCCAGAGGCACTGAAGGCAGGCACATAAGCAGACAGTATGTAAGATGAAGCTTCATGCTTAACTTCAAACATCTGTTTGCTGAAATATGTCAACTGATACTCCATCAATTCCCATGGCCTTGGCTTTTTTTTCTAATTCTTTCAGAGCCGCTGGAACTTCCTCCTTCATCATGCCTCTTGATAATACATTGTTTCATTAAGGTTTCAGATGAGCATAATTAAATGTTCTGGGACTCCCATTCTTCTCAAGGTTAGCCATAGTTTATTATTATCCACACGGTTAAGTGCCTTCACATAGTGAATAAAACATAAATAGACATTCTTCTGGTATTTTCTGCTTTCTTCTAGGATCTATCTGACATCAACAATGATAGATATTGCTGGTGCCAAGGCCTCTTCTAAATGCAACCTGGATTTCTGGCGGTTCTCTCTAAGTATACTGGTCTAGCTGGGTTTTGATGCAGTATTTTACTTACATGGTCTATTAATGAGTTGGTTTGATAATTTCCATATTCTGTTGAATCACTTTTCTTGGAAATGGGAACAAATATGAATCTCTTCCAGTCAGTTGGCCAAGGAGCTGTCTTCCAAATTTACTGGCATAGACTGGTGAACACGTCCAGGGCTGCATCTGGTAGTTGAAACATCAGGTGGTACTCCACTGATTCTTGGGGCCTTTTTTTTTTTTTTGTGCCAATGCCTTCAGTGCAGCTTGAATTTCTTCCTTCATTACCACTAGCTCTTGTTCATATGTTACTTCCTGAAATATTTCAGTGTCAACAAATTTATTTTCGCACATTGACTCAATGTATTTCTTCCCATTTTCCTTTGATGCTTCATGCATCATTCAATATTTTGCCCATAAAAGCCTTCAGTACTGCAACTCGAAGCTTGAATTTGTGTTTCAGTTCTTTCAACTGGAGAAATTATGAGAGTTCTTCCCTTTTAATTCTCTGCCTCCAGCTCTTTGTACATTCCATTTTAACACACTGTTTTGTTTTCTCAAGCTGCCCTTTGAAATCTTCCGTTCATCTCTTTCACTTCAGCATCTCTTCCATTTGTTTTTGCTTCTTGATGTTCTCATGCAAATGTCAGAGTCTTTTCTGACATTCATTTTGATCTTTTCCTTCTCTTCTGTCTTTGTAATGACCTTTTGCTTTCTTCACGGATGATTTCCTTGATGTTATTCCCATAATAGCGGTGAGGATTCTAACTCATGTTATAGAAGGGGCACAATTCAGAACAGGCTGCGAGAGAGAGAAAAGGGGGCATTATTGCTTATTGGATACAGTCTTTAGTGGTGAAAACCTTTTTTATACAGATGCTGAAAATGGTTGTGCAACATTAGAGTTCATGTCACACAACTGCACACTTTAAAAATACACAAAATGAAGATATGCATATATGTGGGAGAAGGATGGGCAATCTCCTTCTGTGTGATTAACTGCTTCTGAAAACCCATTGGAGAGTCAGCTATGGGTCAGATTGGACTCAACGGTACACAATAACAGCACACACACACACACACACACACACACACACATATATATGCATGTGTGCATATAACATATATATGTGTATGCATATATATATATATATGTTTGTTATTGCTATTATTGTTAGTTGCCATTGAGTCACATATGACTCAAAGTAACCCTATGCACAACAAATCTGAAGCTTGTCCTATCCTATGACATCTTTGTCATCCCTGATATATTTGAGCCCACTGTCATAGTCACTGCATCAATCCATCTCAGCGAGGGTCTTCCTTTCTTTTGCCAACCCTCCATCTTTCCAAGCATGACACACCTTTCCAAGGACTACTCCTTCCTAAGAACATGTCCAAAGTGTGTGAGACTAAGCTTTATCGTCTTTGCCTCTAAGGAACACTCTGGTTGTTCTTTCTCCAAGACGTATCTGCTTGTTCTTTTGGCCGTCCATGGATCTTCAGTACTCTTCTCCAACACAAGTCAAAGGCATCTATTCTTCGGTCATCTTTATTCATTATCCAACTCTCAGGTTTGTGGGTTGTTTTTTTT
>NW_006399836.1:10429234-10438353 GCF_000299155.1 Elephantulus edwardii
CCCACCCCCAACCCCAAATATAATCCACTCTGCAACCCTCACTGAGTACTCCTACAACAAACATAATGCCAACTCTCAGTTTTATAGTAAGTGACTAGAAAGACCATGCCCGAATCAGGTGCACCTTAGACTTTAAATTGATATCATTGCTCTTCAGGACTTTAGAAGGGTCCCTGACAGCAGACTTTCCCAATGCTATAAATCTCTCGATCTCCTGACTGCTGGTGCCAAGAGTGTTGATTGTGGATGGATCCAAGTAAGAGGAAGTTGCTGACAGGATCAATCTTCTCACCCTCTATCATGATGTTGCCTGTTGGCCCAGTGGTGAGGGTTTCTGTTTTCTTGACGTTGATATATAATCCATATTGAATGCTATAGTCTTTGATCTTCCATAAGTCTTTCAAATATTTTTCACTTTCTGCAAGCCAAGTTGAGTCATTTGCATAACTCAGATTGTTGCTGGGTCTTCCTCCAATCCTGATGCCACATTCATCTTCCTATATAGTCCAGCTTCTGGGGAAACAACTGTTTGAACAGGGTAGGGGAACACGACATGGTTTAAAATCAGAAAAGGTGTGTTTCAGTGTTGTATTATTTCTCCATACCTATTCACATGAACATACAACCCAGATGCACTAATAGTAACTGATATCTGAAATGCAAAACCTAGAAACAAAGAAGAAGGGTGGGTGGTTGAAAAAATACAGCATTGGTTAAAGAAATTAGCCTGAAGATTTAATAAGAATTTTGTAGAATCAGTGATTTATCCATTCAATTGCCTTTGGAGAAAAAACATAGGCAGTAACTTTACACATGGACCTCATCTGTTGAACTACACAGGAATCAGAATGACTATATCTGTAAAAAGAGTCAGTGGAGAATTTCAGTGACCACAGTGAAAACAAAGCCAGGGACTGACTGTAGAATACAACCCCAATTCCCCATGCACAAGTTCAAATGGAAGCTGAAGAAAATGAAAACACGCCCACAAGAACCAAACCTTGATCTTGAGTCTATACCAAAGGAATTTAAAAACCACCTCAAGGATAGATTGGATGTAGTGAACACTAATGGCCAAAGACTAGATATATTCAGAGATGACATCAAGTGCATCATCCTTGAAGAAAGCAAAATGTCATTACAAAGACAGGAAACAAAGAAAAGAATAAAGTGAATGTAAGATGAGCCTCTGGAATTTGCACTAGTATGTAAAGAAGCCAAAACAAAGAAATGCTGAAGTAAGAAAGCTATAAAGAATATTTCAAAGGGCAGCTGGAGAAGGCAAAGTTATTATAAGAAAATGTGCAAAGAACTGGAATTTGAAAATAAAAAGAACATGCTCAGCATTTCTCAAACTGAAAGAACCGAATAACGAATTCAAGCCTCCAATTGCAATACTGAAGGATTCTATGAGCAGAATCTTGAATGATGAAGATCAAAAGAAGATGAAAGGAATACACATAGTCACTGAACCACAAAGAATTGTTCGCCATTGAACCATTTCAGAAAATAGCATATGATCAAAAACCAATGGTATCAAAGGAAGACGTTCAAGTTGCACTGAAAGCACTGGCAAAAAATGTAGTGCTGGGAACTTATGGAAACCAAATTGAGGTGTTTTCAACAATCAGACACAGCCCTGGATACGCTCGCTAGCTTATGCCAGGACATCTGGAAGACAGCTACCTGACCAACTGACCACCCAAAAAATGGTGATCCAGCCGAGTGTGGAAACTATAGAACAACATCATTGACATCACATGCAAATAAGATCTTGCTGAAGATTATTTTTAAATGACTGGAATGGTAATTTGACAAGGAACTCCCAGAAATTTATGCTGGATTCAGAAAAGGCTGAGGAACTAGGAATATCGTTGCTGGTATCAGATGGATCTTGGCTGAAAGCACAGAATACCAGAAAGATGTTTACTTGTGGTTTCTTGACCATGTAAAAGCATTTCACTCACACACACACACACACACACACACACACACACACCCCTATCCTGTACCGTCTTCACAGTCCCTGACACACTTGAGCCTACTGCTACAGTCACAGAGTCAATGCATCCTGGTGAGGGGCGGCCCGTATTTCTCTGACTTTTCACCTTTCAAAGCATGATGACTGAAAACTTCAGTGTCAGTAGCTACAGACCACATTCACATGGGTCACTGAGCAGGGGATGTTCGAGCTGAGGACAGTGACAACGAGGTCCAGGGACTAGGGCCTGCCGGGGTGGAGGAGACAGAGGGAAAGCCCTGAAGCTGGACAACGCAGATCAATGTTGGGGACTCAGGACACCAGCTTGCCCAGGGCCCAGAAAGTGACATGAAGCTGAAGGCTGGACAGGCCCAGGGAATGTGCACAGTCTCTGTGCAGGGATGCTAGAAGTCTTGAGAGAGGAGTTGCAGTGGGAACCCAACAAGACTTAGGAAGATCACTGTACAAATGAACACAGCACAGCCCTCCACAAAGAATGAGGGTCACATGGGGCACTCACCCGGAAGGACGCCAAAGTCCTTAAACAAGAAAAGCAAAGCTCAGCAGAGTGTGCACGAGAGAATGACCTGCCAGCTGGTCCTTGGCCATCTTCACACTGCTGTGCTCAAAGCCACTGCTTCAACCACTGCATATCCTGAGCGCCTCCCAACCTCATCTTCCAGCTCCGTATGAGCCACATGCGGTTTGTGGACTAATATTTGGAAGTCAATCATCAGGCCTTTCTTCCTGGCCTCTCTTACTTAGTCTTCAACCTCCATGGAGCCCGTCCTCCATCGTCGGTAACCCTGCTGGTGTTTGAGACGCTGGCAGCACAGCTTCTGGCATCATGGCTAGGTGCTGTCACGTCAGCTCTGGTCATCACAGCCCTCAGAATGACAGATCAGAACCCTGCGCTGTCCTGCACCATCCTCATTGTGTCCACCAGGCTCAAGCCCATTCTTGCTGTCACTATGTCAACCCACCTGATTAAGAGGCTTGCGCTTTTTCTCTGACCATTTATTTTGCCCAGCATGGTGTCTTTTTCCAAGACAGGTACCTCTTGACAACATGCCGAAGTAGCCAAGATGATATTTCACCATCCTTGCCTCAAAAGAGCATCCTGCTTGAACACCCAGGACAGATTTGTTGGTACTTTTGGTAACTACAGGCTATTCTGTAGTCTTCTACTGGTCTTCCTCCTTTTTTGTCCAACTTTCATATGCATATCAACTCCAAGAATAGCAGTGTAACATTGTCCAACATCCTAACAGCAGCGAAGGGATCGCAGCGCAGTATATGACAGATGGGTGACTGAGATAAGATAGATAGATGATAGATAGATAGATAGATAGATAGATAGATAGATAGATAGATAGATAGAATGAACCAGCTGGCATTGAGTCAACTCTGATTTACGGTCCACCAGGGGTATCACGGAGCTCTGGTGACCGCATAGATAAGGAGCTGCATTGTCAGTCCACAGGGAAGAGGTTAGAATTCACCAGACTCTGAGGGAGAAATGTGGGAAATCTTCTCCCATCAGGTTTTCTGGGTCTGAAAACCCACTGGAGGGTTAGTTATTAAGTGATACCAACTCACCAGCAGGTAACAACAACATGTGCATTAGGACAGAATTATGTCCCTAGACATTGTACTTTTGGCAGCCCATGGATACTCAGTAATCTTCATCAACACCACAACTCAAAGGCATGAATTCTTCTGCAATCCTTGGTCATCATCCAACTTTCAGATGCCTAACAAGTAACTGACAAGACCATGGCTTGAATCGGATGCACCTTAGTCTTTAAACTGACATCATTGCTCCTTAACACCTTAAAGAGGTCCTTGATAGCAGATTTACCCAGCGCAATACATCTTTTGAATTCTTGATTGCTGGTGTCAAGGGTGTTGATTATGTATCCAAGCAAGATGAAGTTGTTGACAACAGGTACATCTAATCCAGGCCATGGTCTTCTCAATTCCTTGCTATGCATCAGAGAGCTGGACAATGACTAAGGATGACAGAAGAATAGATGTCTTTGAATTGTGCTGCTGGAGAAGAGTCTTGAACATACCATGGACTGACAACAAAACAAACAGGTCTGTCTTGGAGAGGGCGAAACCAAGTTTTCCTTAGAGGCTAGGATTTTGAAGCTCCACCTCACTTACTTTGGACATGTGGCCAGGAGAGATCAGTCTTTGGAGAAGGACATTATGCTCAGAAGTGTGGACAGACAGCACAGGAGAGGAAGACCCAGGATGAGATGGATTGATACAGTAACTGGGACAATGAGGGTTGGTGTGTCAGAATTAGTGAGACCAGCTCAGGACAGGGAAGGGTTTAGAGCTGCTGTACATAAGATCACTATATATCACAAGCGACTCAATGGCATATAAGAACAATCACATACTATGACAGGTTTGGAAGCAGGGGAGGCATCCACTTCCTAAATAACTTGCCTCCATAAATTCTATGAACGTTGATAAATGTTGATAGTTGTAGAGGGGCTTCAAACCTTTTGTTCATAGCGTTGCTATGAGTCGTGCTTGACTCGATGGCAATCAACAACAACAACAACAATCATGATATTGTCCATTGGCCCAGTGCTCTTCACCACTTTTGAAATGGTCTGAAGACTCTTAGGGGTGTTATGGGGGATAGAGGAGGAGAAGAGGGAAAGAGACCCTGCAACAGGAACCAGATTAACTGTCTCTGGCAGAATCTGACCGAGGTTCAGACTGAACGAACAGAAAGAGCTTGTCCCCTCATTAAAACTCAGTGACACAAGCTTCACACACTGGGCCCAGAAAAGGAGCCAAGAGGCGAACCTCCAGCAGGTCCCGAGGTGGTGGTTGACTTGTTAAATGTCGTTGAGTCAAGTACTGCGCAGAGCAATCGTACGAACAACAGACCTGAGCCCTGTCCTCTCGTGTGCCATCCTCATCACCTCTGACACACTTGAGCCCATTGCTGCAGTCACCATCGCAGTTAATCTCCTTGGAGGTCTTTCTCTCTTCCACTTTCCCTTTTCCAAGGAATAGCTTCTCCTAGCAGCATGTTGAAAATATGAGATGAAGCTTCCCAATCCTTGCCTCCAATGAGTATGCTGACTGTATTTCTTCTAAGACATACATGTTCATTCTTTTTGGCAGTTCATGGGACAGTCAGTATTATTCTGCAGCACCACAGCTCAAAGACATGAATTCTTCTATCATCCTTAGTCACTGTCCAGCTTCCAAATGTATAGCAGGTAATTAAAAAGACCAACACCCTTAAAACAACTATGAGATATCATCTCATCCCAGTCAGAATAGCAAAATTTTACAGAACAGCAAGCAACAAATGCTGGCAAGGTTGTGGAGAAACTGGAACCCTTATTCACTGTTGGTAGGAGTGTAAAATGGTGCAACCACTGTGGAAGGAGGTGTGGTGAAAATGTTCAGGAATTAGTTACAGTTATGAATATACAATCAGTGGATATATGAGAAAAACAACTGAGTTGTTGACTTTAGAAGGGTTAACTTGATGGTATGTGAATAATATTTCAATAAAGTTGATACTGGAAGAAATTAAAAAAAAGTTGCAAATAGACATACCATTTGACCCAGCAATTCCACTACTGGGGATATACCCCAAAGAGACCATAACTGACACCCAAGCAGATATATGCACACCCATGTTTATCATGGCTTTGTTCACAATAGCAAGGAGCTGGAAACAACCTAAGTGCCCATCAACAAACGAATGGATAGAGAAGCTCTGGTATATTCACACAGTGGAATACTACGCTGCATTGAAAAACAGGGAACTCATGCAAAATTATTCAAAATGGGTGACCCTGGAGGACATTATGCTGAGTGAAGTATCTCAGTCACAAAAGAACAAATATTGCATGGTGCCACTGTTGTAAAACAGGACTGATGTCAGGGTTGGGGGAAGACTGAGAAAGATGGCTTCAATAATGTATACTGCTTTGAAACAGATGAGGGAGAAAACTGTATAAAAGGAATACGTGATTAGGTATTTTTGTCATGACAGGTGTCTAGAGTGAAGGCTACATGGTGGAGTGGACCTGGGGGCGGGTTTGTACAACAATGAAAGAATTTTTGTTTTACTTTTACAAGACGGTAGTGTACTAGGAGAGAGGGTTGGGAGGGGAGAAAAGTGCAAAAATAAATGAATGGAAATCCAAAGTCTCTGTAAATTTTTACTGAAATTAATAATAAATTTTTTAAAAAAGAAAAAACAAAACAAAAGACCATGGCCTGAATCAGGTGCACCTTAGTTTTAAAAGTGATATCATTGCTCTTTGGTATTTTGGAGAGGTCTCTGACAGCAGACCTGATCTCCTGACTGTTAATATCAAGGGTATTGACTGTGGATCTAAGTAAGATGAAATCACTGACAATGCAATCCTTTCTTCCATCTATCATGATGTTTCCTATGAGATGTAACCCATACTTAAGACTGTATAGTCCTTCATCTTCTGCAGCAAGCATTTCAAGTCCTCCTCATTTTCAGCAAGCAAGACTGTGCTATCTGCAATGTTGTTGTTGTTATGTGCTGTCAAGTTGTCTGTGACTCATAGCAACCCTATGTACAACAGCCCTAAACCCTACCCTATGCTGTAATACTGAAGATTATCAATGACTTTTCCTCCAATTCTGATGCCACCTTCCTCTTAATAGAGTCCAGCTTCATGAATCATTTGCTCCGACTACAAATTGAACAGATATAGAGAAAGGATGCAGCCCTCACGCACACCCTTCCTGATTTTAAACCACGTGGCGTTACCTTGTTCTGATCTGAGGACAGCTTCCTTGGTCTAGCTCTAGATTGTGTATGAGGACAATCAAGTGTTCTGGGATTCTCATTCTTCTCACTGTTAGCTACAGTGTGTCCTGAGGCAGATTCTGAGAGTGAATCAAAGTGCTCCGTCACAGCAGGTGAGAGATGCCCACCTGCCCACTGCTGGGCTCTCCATCGCATGAGCAAACAGGTGGAGATGTGCAAAGCACGGATAGTTCTGGAACAGGCAGCTCTTGGCTCCTGCAGAGAGGCTGTTGAAGGAGGCCTCTGAGCCTCAGAAGTGAATCAAGGTTGCATAGTGGAGTGTACTAGGGGCAGTAGGAGGGGTGCGGGGGGGACTGTATACAAAAGAAAGAATTTTTCTTTTACTTTTCAAAGAGAGCAGCAAACTGGGGCGGGGAGGATTTAGGGGAGGTCTGGGCAGGGAGAAAAGTGCAACAATGAATGAATGGAAATCCAAAGTTTCTGTAAATGTTCATCAAAATTATTTAAAAAAAAAAAGAGGCTTAACCATAGTACCGCCAAGATGCCTTAGAATTTCTATAAACTCTTACAGATTAATGAGGAACCCAAGTAGATTGTTTGTATGTGTTATATTTATAATATTAACCATATTAAAAATTGAAATAAAAAAAAAAGAAGAAGTGCTGCTGTGCTCAACTTTCAATTAAGGCAGCTGCAAAGTCAAGCAAAGGGACCCAGACCTGGGCGCCTGCCCGCAGCGGGCACTTTCCCCGGTGGCTGCTGCCCCCTGGTGACTGCGCCGGGGCATTACGGCCGCTGTGCCCTGGGGAGCGCGCCCTGCTTTGTATTCAGGGCGCACGGAGGGTGAGTCAGTCATATTTTCTCTGCCCTTTATGGAGACGGCCACCACCAAGCGCTGCATCAGCGGAGGCATAAACAACCAGGCCCACGTGAGCACGGTAAGGCCTAACCGCAAAGGTCATTGCCAATTGCATGGGCCCGGAGAAGGCCACGCACCCAATGCAACACTGCACTGCTGGATCCTATACAACACACCTCCACCGAGGCCAGGTTATCAATCATCCCCGGGTGGGCACCATCAGCCCAATGGCGGTTAATAAGGGCTGGTGTTTGCTGAGTTCTACGCCTTGCTGGGCGTTTAACCCCTTGAATGCATGAACTCATTCAATCTTCGCAGCACTCAACCCCAAAGCCCAAAGCGGGACCCACTGTCTTGGCGTCTCATCCAATTCCTGGTGACCCTCCCTGCCCTGGGCTTCCGAGGCTGTGCTTCCTTGTAGAAGGCGACTGGCCGATTCCACCAGGCAGCTGGTGGATCCAAGTCTCTGACTTTTCTGTGACCAGCCACGCGCGCGCGCACACACACACACACGCGCGCACACACACGTACACAAACGTACACAATACACTTCCCCTGGCAGTGTAGGGGGAGTGGAGCCTCAGAAAGGCTGAGTGGAAAAGCCAGAATTCCAAGGCAGGAGTTCTGAGTCTCACATCCCCAAAGATTCTCATTTTAAATCCCTGAAAGCAAGGATTTTTGAGGCTCCAGTCTTCCATTCTCTGGGCATGTGGCCAGGAGGGCCCAGTCCTTGAGAGGGAATCATACTTGGAAAGGTGGTGGGACAGCACAGGAGTGGAAGAACCTGGAGGAGATGGATTGACTCAGTGACTGGAGCAATGGGATTAAGTTTGTCGGAGTCAATGAAATAGGCTCAGAACAGGGCAGCTTTCAGAGCTAATGTACTTAGGGTTGCTGTGAGTCGCAGGCAATTTGATGGCACATAACAAGAACACTTTCTTCTTTTTTTTGCAGTTTTTAAAAAAATAATAAAAGTTTTTATTTTAACTGTGAATTTAACTAAAGTTTACAGAAAAGTTGGATTTCATTCATTCATTGTTGCACAATTTCCTCCCTCCTCCTTTCCCCTCCCCCTCCGCCAGTCTTCTTTGCAATGTTATCTCTTTTAGCCTGCTGTCTCACACATAATACCTGATCATACAGTCCTTTTAAATGATTCTTCCTTCATCTGTTCCAATACAGTGTCCATTATTTATCCATTCTGTTCCTATTTTCCTCCCAACCCTCCATGTCAGTCCCACTTTACAGCAGCAGTGTAATCCAATACTCTTTACTCACTATGTTCACACGTCTAAAACAGCACTCCTCATCCGTAAGTGATTCCCCTCTCCAGGCCACAATGGACAAGGGGGAGCCCTGGTGGCATGGTGGTTAGAGAGCTCAGCTGCCAACCAAAAGGTCATCAGTTCGAGACCCGCAGAGGCCCTGCAGGAGAATGATGTGGCAGCTGCTTCTGTAGGGTACAGACTTAGAATCCCTGGGCG
>NW_006399836.1:10438453-10452018 GCF_000299155.1 Elephantulus edwardii
GTCACTGTGAGGCGGGACCAATTCAGCAAGGGCAGTGAGTTTGAGGTACTTTGAGGTACTTGAGACATTTCTGGCTGCCACAAAATGAAGAAGGCATTTAGTGGGTAAGAAGCCAGGGATGCAGCTAAACCTCCGATAGTGCACCCAGCCGCCCCCACCCCAACAAAGGGATGCTTGGGACAAGATGCGAGGGGTGCCAGTGTGGAGAAACCCTGGTCAGAATACATGAATTTATTACAACCCACCAGCCGGCTCTTGCTTTGTTTGCATTGCCCTCTGGCATGAGGACATTAGCGCAAATCTGGACAAGAGTTTTTTTCTCAAGACTCAGGCAGAAAAACTCTCAAGAGGCCTTTGCCCACTAAATTCCCCTAAAAACCTCTTTTTACCCAGAGGGATGGTTTTGCATAGAACAGGTTTTCTAACATACCCTGCAAGCAATGGGGCTCTGAGGAGGGACCCAAACTCACTCTCGCTCTCTCTCATACACACACACACACACACACACACACACACACACACATACACACGCACAGTTGGCGTGGCAGCAGTGGACTGGCACCCTGCAGTGGGCACGTCAGCCCTGGTGGTGTGCAGGGAATACGGCGCCGTCCTGGCACCGAGCCGCAGCTCTTATCACTGCCCGTCAGGGTTGTCGGAGGTATTCAGCTTCAGTCACTGAAAGGTCCCTGGGAACCACTTGTCAGCAGCGGCCTCTGCTCCTCCCCCAAGCCCCTGCTTTTTTGATGAGCTCAAACATCCCAGTTACTAGTTTGGGAAAGCTACTCTCTTAACCCCTTCTCCACCCAGCTTTTAGCGTCAGCTCTGTTGGCCTAGTAATAAGGAGCTGTGCTGCCAACCCAAAGGCTCGCGATTGAGTCCGCCAGGTGCTCTGAGAAGGGAGAGCAATCTCCTTCCATGAGATTCACTGCTTCTGAACACCCACTGGTCGGTTCCGACTTGATGGTATATAACAACAACACAGCAGGAGTTAGAGGAGTCCTGGTGGTACAGTAGGTTAAGAGCTGGTCTACTAACCAGAAGGTCTGGGTTCAAATCTACAAGGATGAGGAAGCCTACTTCCATAAAAATTTACAGCCTTGGGGGAGCACTGGTAGCCTAGTGGCAAGAAGCTGCACTGCAATCCCAGAGGTGGTGGTTGTTGTTATTGTTATGTGCCATCAAGTCGCTTGGGACTCAGTGACCCTATGTACAACAGCCCTAAACTCTGCTTTGCCCTGTGCCAATCGCACTGTATCTGACACTCCCATCCCAATTATCCCAGTCACTGAATCAACCTACCTCATAGAGGGCCTTCCTCTCCTGCGCTGTCCCTCCACCCCAAGCATGATGTCCCTCTCCAAGGACCAGTCTCTCCTTACAACATGTCCAAAGTATGTTAGACGGAGCCTCAGAATCCTTGCCTCCAAGGAGCCACCCGGTTTAACCCTTTCCAGGATGAATCTGTTTTCCTAGCAGTCCATAGTACCCTCAATACTCTTCTCCAGCACCACAGCTCAAAGGCATCAATTCTTCTATCCTCCTTAGTCACTGTCCAACTCTCTGATGCCTAACAAGTGATTTCAGAGACCATGGCCTGCATCAGACGCACTTTAGTCTCCAGAGAGACACCATTGCTCTTCAGTACTTTGAAGAGGTCTCTAACGTAATTCAAATCCACCAGATGCTCTGCTGGAGAAGGAGGGGCAATCTCCTCTTGCACTAGTTCAGAGCCAATTTGATGGTACACACACAAAAATAATAAAATATTAAAAACCTTTTACAGCCTCAGAAAACCCATGGGGAAGCTCTACTCGATCCTACAGGATTGCTACGAGTCAGAATGAGTCAACAGCCGTGGGGTTTTGAGGGTTAGAGTGAGAGAAGGGCACAGGCATCAGGCTGGTGCCATGTGAATGTCCACTCCACTCCTCCCGTAACCTGCACATAGTTTTGGTTTCTGTTGTTAGATGCCGTCGAGTATTGACTCCTAGTGACCCAGGAACAACAAACCTGAACGTTGTCCTGCCCTCTCCCAGACTCAGCATCTCTGACAGTCAAAGCCATCGCCGCAGTCACAGTGTCAATCCACCTTGTTGAGGATCTTCCTCTCCTTCGCCGTCCTTCCCCACCTTCCCAAACATCATGTCGCTTCCCAAGGAATAGCCTCTCCTAGCAACATGTCCAAAGGATGAGAGACGAAGCTTCACTATCTTTGCCTCCAAGGAGCACTCTGGGTGCACTTTCTCTAAGACAGATCTGCAGGTTCTTCTGACAGTCCGTGGGCTGTTCAGTGCTCTGCACTTTATAGAGTTCAAGAATTACTTGTTGGAGGAAAGAATGGATGAACGATTCTGCATCCTAGTTTAGGGAGTAGCACCCAGGGTGTTAAAAACACACCAATGATCAGGAATATGGGGGCGGCATGGAACAGTTTTTGTTGTGTGATGCTGAAGGTCGCCGTAAGTCGGGGCTGATTTGATGTCAGCAAGAATAAAGGAGGCTCTCAGTAAGTTATCTGTTGGATGAATAAACGTAGGAATGACTTCTTCAGAGAAGGACTCTATTCTGTCTTCATTTGCCTTTCTGAGTTTATTTCACTCCAAGCAGATGCCTGAGTCAAAGCTCACTTTCCCAGACCCATCACTTACCTTTCTCATTCACATATAAGCAAAGAGTAGCACCTTCTACCTCTCAAATTCAGAAAGTACCCCTAAAACTCCATAGTTTTGTCTTACTAGTCCCCCACAACTGCAGTGCCCTTTCGCCTCGGTGCTCCTTGTAAATCCATCCCCTTCTTCAGGGCTCTCCCCTAGAACATCTATCCCAATGCCCACTCTACCCACCCAGTGAGGAGGCGGTCACTCAGTGCATCAAGTCCCCATTCATGTCACATGGTGAGTTCACATGTTTATCTCTTATTCCAGGCTGAGGTCCCAAGTAGATACCCAGGATGCCCCAGTTAACAGAGGTGTTAGAATATGACTGGTGCTTTTCATTTCAATGTATTTCCAGGGCTTGCCACCTAAAACTACAGATTCCTGGCTTCTCTAGAAAATCCCATGACCTGCCACACTGGGTTTCGTATTCCCAGGAAGCCACAGTCTGAGGCCTGGGTCTGTGCTTGCCCTTCTTCAGAGACCCCAGCAGCCAGCGCCGTACCTACTCAGAGAAGATACTCTATAAAAGCTTGTTGATGAAACCAAGGAATCCCTGGGTGAAACAAATAGTTAATGACTGATAGTTTGAGTCCACACAGAAGTGCATCAGAAGAAAGTCCTGGCAACAGTGGCTCTTAAACATCCTTCAAGTCTGGAATTGAATTCACCTCTGAGGTGAACTAAACTCACCTCAATTTCCAGCCAAATAACAGGCCAGCATGAACTCTTGTTAGAATCATTAACCACAAGAAATCAAAAGGCACCATTTGCTGGGGATAAAAGCTCAGAAGACAGGAAAGGATAGGGGAAAAGGATGTATGGAAATGGGGAACACAGGAGGAGGCAGGAAGAGGGTTGTCATAGGAATTACAATCAGCATCACCAAACAAAATGTGTTGTTGTTGTTGTTGTTATGTGCCATCAAGTTGCCTGCAACTCATAGAAACCCTATGTACAACAGCCCTATACCCTGATCTATCCTGTGCCAATCTCACTGTCTCTGACACACCTACTCCCACTACCCCAGTCACCAAATCAAACCATCTCATGGATGGTCTTCCTCTCCTGCGCTGTCCCTCCACCCTTCCAAGTGTGATGTCCCTCTCTAAGGACTGGTTCCGCCTTGCAATATGTCCAAAGTATGTCAGATGAAGCTTCAGAATCCTTGCCTCCAGGGAGCAGCCTGGTCCAACCCTCTCTAGGATGAACCTGTTTGTCCTCCTAGCCATCCATTCAATAATCTTCTCTAGCACCACAGCTCAAAGGCATCAATTCTCCTTCTATCATCCCTAGTCATTGCCCAGTTCTCTGATGCATACATAGCAAGTGATTGCAAAGACCATGGCCTGAATCAGGCGCACCTTAGTCTCCAGACTGACAAGAGAGGTCTCTGACAGCCAACTTTCCCAATGCAATTGGTACCAAGAGTGTTGCTTGTGGAGCCAAGCAAACTAAAGCTGTGAACAATCTCAATCTCTTCCCATCTTTTAATGATGCTGCCAATAAGCCCAGTGGTAAGAATCTTGGTTTTCTTGATATTGAGCTTCAATCTATATTGAAGGCTACAGTCCCTGACCTTCTGCAGCAAGAGCTTCAGGTCCTCCTCAGTTTCAGCAAGCAGGGTTATGCCATCTGAGTCACACAGATTATTGATGACTCTTCCACCACACCTGATGCCACACTTCTCATATAGCTCAACCTCCCAGACAATCTGTTCAAATATAGTTTTAAAAGGTATGGAGATAGGACACATCTCTAGCGTACACCTTACCCAATTTTGAACTATGCAGTGTTTTCTCGCTCTGTTCTGATAACTGCCTCCTGGTACAAGTATAGTTTTCACATCAGCACAGTCAAGTGTTCTGGGATTCCCATGAACTGTTAAATGGAAAACCAATTTGCTCTGGAAACTTTCACCCACACCCCAATTTAAAGAAGAGAGGAGCATGGCAATCGATTTCTGAAAACTCAGCCCTTGAAAACACCATGGAGCAAAGTTCTCTACCCTGACACACGGGGACATAGTGAGTTGGAGTAAATGCAACAGCACCTGGTTGAACCAGCCAGAGAGGCATTATCCGCAGAAGAAAACAGGAGGCGTGGGGCTCATTCTGATCTGACTTGCCTGACCTTGGGCTCTCTCTGGACCTCCATTTTCTTGTCTGTTAAATTAATGATGATTTCCACTTCTCAGACCTCGCATCAAACAAGAGAGTGAAGGGATAATACTTAGCACGGGCCAGGAGTATAATGTGCAATCAAGGTGAGCTATTACTGCGAGGGACTCAATTCCTACTCACTCTCCCAGATGGGAAGGAGGTGGGAGAGGAGTTAGAGGTGGGCGGTGCCTGTTGGGGTAGTGCTGGCTGTCACTGAGTGGGGTCTGACCCATGGTGACTTTACATACAGGGCAGTGAAATGCTGCCCGGTCTTGGGCAGTCTTCACAGTCACGTGTCTGAGGCCACTGTCACCGTGTTGTTGTGCCTTCCTCCCTCAGGGGCCCATCTTCAGGCACCGTATTCGGCCATGTTCATTTATGGTCCATAAGACTTTTATTACCTGATTTTAAGAACTAAATAGATGACCAGGCCTCCCTTCTTGGTCTCTATCTGGAAGCTCCACTGAATCCTGTCCACCCTGAGACACTCTGCTGGGATTTGAAATACTGGCCGTATAGTTTCCAGCATCACAGAAACATGCAAGTAACCAGAGTAGGACAAACTGATAGGTGAGTTGTTGTCGTTGTTGTTATTAGGTGCTGTTAGGTCGAGTACAACTCCTAGTGATCCTATGAACAACAGATCTGAATCCTGTCCTGTCCTGGGCCATTCTCATAATCTCTGACACACTTGAACCCATTGCTGCAGTCACTGTGTCAATCCATCTCGTTGAGGGTCTTCCTCTCCTTCACCATCCCTACAACTTTCCAAACATGATGTCCCTCTCTGAGGAATAACAGCCTCTCCTAGCAACATGCCCAGAGTAAGTGAGATGAAACATTATCATCTTTGCTTCCAATGAGCACTCTGGCTCCACCTTCTCCAGGACATACCTGTTTGTTCTTTCAGAAGTCCATGGAATATTCAGTAGTCTTCTTCAACACCACAGTTCAAAGGCATCAATTCTTGTCATCCTTATTCTCCGTCCAGCTCCCAGCAGCATAGCAAGTGACTGAAAAGACCAGGGCCTGAGTCAGGTGCACCTTCTTCCTTTTCCTACACTTACTACACTGCTCCTTGGTAATTTAGAGAAGTCCCTGACTGCAGACCTTCCCAGTGCAATACATCTCCTGATCTCCTAACTGCTGGTATCAAGTGTATTGACTGTGGATCCAAGTAAGATGAAGTCATTGACAGTTTCAATCTTCAACTGAAGATATGAAGATGGGGCCAGGAGTGGGGGGTGTCTCTGGTGACCTAGTGGTAAGCATCTGTGCTACAGTCCCAAAAGCATGCACTTTGAATCCATCAGCTACTCTGTGGAAGATGGGTAATCTCCTCTCGTGTGATTTATTGCCTCTGAAAACCCACTGGAGGGTCAGTCAGTTATGGGTCAGTTCCAACTCAATGGTACTGTAAGGTGAGGAAGGACAGAACCCAGTTCGGGCCAAGAAAGACAGTTTATTGAGGAGAAACTGCCAGGCTGCCTCTAAAGTAGAGAACTGTGGCTACTTAAAGTGGAGTCTTATAGTGTCTTAGAAGGAGACTAGGAAGTGAGGATGTTTGCAGCTGCTTGAGAGGAGATAGGGTAGCAGGTCAGGGTGTGGATAGTTATTCCTGAGAAAGGGAGGAGGGATAGTTTTGCAGCCCTAACAGAAGCTCTGCGGCTCTAACACATGGTGAAGAAGAAGGAGGAGGAGGAGAAGGGGGAGGGGGAGGGGAGGGGAGGGGAGAGGAGGAGGAGTTAATAGTGTTTCATTTATATCCCATCCCGGCCACTGTGTGACTTTGGACATTAAGCTATCCTTATTTGCCTCCAAATAAGGTTATCATCTGTCAAGGGTCATCATACAGACCTCACAGGTTCTATCACCGTCGTTGAATAAGAACATGAACGTTAGATTAGTTTAACCTTGGAAGCGTCCTGAGCAGGACAGCATGCAGGATGTGCTCCTACCGTTACATAGTTCAGCTCCTATAACATCATCTTCTCAAAAAAGGTTGGCATTTTTCAAGGATCCTTCTGACTCCAAAATCCTGGGGCCCCCTCCCACAGTGATTCTTAACCAGGATGCTGTCAATGAATTGAGAAGAATGTAGAGTACCCCTTGTTTTTATTGCATTTCACAAATACTGTATTTTCACAAATTGAAGGTTTGTGGCAAGCCTGCATTGAGCAAGTTGAATCGGCACCATTTCTCCATCAGCATGTACTCACTTCACATCTCTGTGTCACAGTTTGGTAATTGTCACAATGTTTCAAACTTTTTCCATAAACATTATTGCTCGCATAATAGGGAATCTCAGTGGATTAAGTGCTGGGCTACTCATAGAAAGGTCAGAGTTGGAAGCCACCAGCAGTTTGGCTGGAGAAGGACGAGGCAGCCGGCTCTGGCAAAGAGTTACAGCCTTGGAAACACAAAGGGACAGTTTTGTTCTGACAGCTTAGTGGTAAGGAGTTGCACTACCAACCCAAACATTAGTGGTTTGAAGCCACCAGCTGCTCTACCAGAGAAGCATGGGGAAATCTCCTCCCTTGTGGTTTACTGTCTCTGAAAACCCGCTGGAGGGCCAGTTATGGGTTAATTCCAACTTGACTGTGCGCAACACAGGATCATTGTAGGTCAGAAACAACTTGACAACAGTGAGTTTTTTGAAAACCAAGGCATTTGTGTGACTTGCTTTATTTTGCTATTCGCTTTCTTGGGGTTGTCTGGAACAGAACCCTCATCTCTGAGATATGCCGGAGGTGGTTACTGTTAGGTGCCATTGACAAGGACTCATAGCGACTCTGTGAACAACAGGTCAGAATCTCGCCTCACCTGCACTGATGTCTCGCTCTCCCACATGCGCAAGCTCACAGGTGCAGTCACTGTGTCTGTCAATCCATCTCACTGAGCGTCTTCACTCTCTGGCAAGATTCAAATTGCTCTTACAATCACACAACACAGCAGCAGGGAGAGCGGTGGGGTGTCAAGGACAGATCCTTCCCAGCAGCCCGAAAGGCCGATGCAATTGTACCCTGCTTGTAGATGAAGAGAGAGAGGCTGAGGAGGTCGCCTTCAGGTGTATCTCAGTGTCCCAGCCACACAGCACCATCTCAGGAGGGTGACTCACCCAGAGGGGTCTCTGAAGGGATTAAAAGGGTCACAGTGAAAGGATCGGCTGGAGGAGGGTGGGTGTGGGGGGATAGAGAGACCAGGCAGGGGCAGCCTGACTCTTCCATGCCTGAGGTGTCTGCAACAGATTCAATGAAGGCATCAAAGAAGTCAACGGAACAAGGGGCATGAGGAGAGGGAGGCCATCACTGCAATGAATGAATTGGGAGAAAAGGACACTCTAGACCACTTGAATAAATTTCACTTGATTGCAATTGTTATGTCGAGTCAGAACCAACCCAGAGCTGACCCTGGGTAGTAAATCATACAGGAGGTGATTGCCCATCCTTCTCCCATGGAGCAGCTGGTGGATTCAAACCAGGTGCCATTGCAGCGGCAGAGCCACTCTTTGCCACTAGGCCACTGGAGCTCCCTCCCTTCAACCTTACTGTTGCTTTGTTCTGTGCCGTCGAGTCAGAACTGACTCATAGCTGGCTCTCCAGTGGGTTTTCAGAGTGTTAACCTTATTAGAGGCTGAACTCTTCACACCCATTTAGGAGAAAAGTGTGTGTATCTGGGTGCATATATACATTTGTTGCCTTGCACATGGCTGACGGTCACGCTAGACACAGAGCACTGAGAGAATGTTCTAGCACTGAGCAATATATGAGGACGTCCCTATCATAGAACACCTTCACTGGGGGGGCTGCTCTTCCCTCTCTGCACCAGTCACCAAAGCCTAGCAGAGTAAGAACCCTCAAACCCCTTGTTCTGGGGTAGATGTCCATCTATGGCAACCCCACGTTGTTGAAGGAGAGCTGTCATCCACGTGATTGACAATGCAGATCTTTCGGATGCAGATCACCAGGCCTTTCTTCCAAGGTACATCTGTGTGAACTTAGCCCTCCCACCTTTAGTTATCAGCCAAGCACATTAACTATTTGTACCACCCAGGAACTCCAGCATGAGGAAAAGGGCATGTGTTTGGCCAACCAACAGTGTGATAATAAACCAAGATCAATTTCCTCTGATTTTTCCCTTGCTGTTGTTAGGTGCCCTGGAGTCTAGCACAATCCACAGCATCCCTCTGATGAACAACAGATCTGCACCCTGTCCTATCCTGTGCCATCCTCACAATTTCTGACACATTCGAGATCATAGCTGCAATCACTGTGTCAATCTATCTGTTTGAGGGTCTTTCTCTCTTTCATTCACGATCAACCTTCTCAAGCATGATGCCCCTCTCCTAGCAACATGCCCAAAGTAAGTGAGATGGAGTTTTAATCATCTCTGCCTCCAGTGAGCATTCTGGTTGCACTTTCTCCAAGATATACCTGTTTGTTCTTTTGGCCATCCATGGAATAGTCAGTGCTCTTCTCCAACACCACAGCTCAAAGGCACCAGTTTTTCTTGTCATCCTTCTTCACTGCTCTCAGATGTATAGCAAGTGATTGGAAATACCATGGTCTTTTCAAGCACACTTTAGTCCTCAAACTGACTAGTTTTTTGTTTTGTTGTTGGGTTTTTATGTGTGTGTGGTTTTTTTCACTTAATAATCATTTATTACACCGACTCTGTCCCCCAGCATTTCAATTCTTACCTATCTAATCCAAACAACATATGAGATGAGTTGTGGAAGGCCCATGTTTAAAGACGAACACAGGAAAGTGGACTCAGAGTTGAAGTGACTGGCCACAACCAAGATGAGGGCCCCAGCCAAGTCAGTGGACATATTGCTGGACAGTGCTCACTGTGGGACCAGCAATGTCCACTGCCTAGTGCTCACATACACCGCGAGATCCAGCTCCATCTGACCACAGTGGAAACCGGCTGCCAGGTGAGAAGGGCTTCAACCCCAGGTCACCCTCAAGTCCAGGTCACCCTCATGAAAGCATATTCCATTCTCCATTTGTTCACCTTTTTAAAAAAGTTGGTTTTCATACAATAATTAATTTACATTGTGTTTCATCCATATACATTGTGTTCCATACAATCCCTCATTTACATTGCTTTCCATATAATCATTCATGTAACCCCAGACACCACCTTAAAGCTGCTCACACTTATTTAAAAATGTATAGGAGTAAAGTATCTCAGTCACAAAAGGACAAATACTGCGTGGTGCCACTGTTGTAAAACAGGACTGACATCGGGGTTAGGGGAAGACTGAGAAAGACGGGATAAATAATGTATACTGCATTAAAACAGATGAGGGAGAAAACTGTTTAAAAGGAATATGTGATTAGGTATTTTTGTCATGCCAGGAGTCCAGAGCGAAGGCTGCATAGTGGAGTGCACCTGGGGGGAGGGATTGTAAAACAATGAAAGAATTTTTCTTTTACTTTTCCAAGAGGGGAGTGTACTGGGACGGGGGGGGGGGGGGGGAGGGGGTGTGGAGGGGAGAAAAGTGCAACAATGAATGAATGGAAATCCAAAGTCTCTGTAAATTTTCATTGAAATTAATAAATTTTTTTTAAAAAAATGCATCTTGAGTTTTTCAAATGAGCTGACTGTGGGATGTGGGCCAAGGATTGGATTTCTGGAGGCACCTTCAAGCCCCAACCCCCGAGGCTTGGGAATTAAGGCTGCAGCAAAACTTTTCTGTCTTCAAAGCAAACCAAAAAGGCTCTGACATGGAGTGAATCCTACTCCTAGCGACCCCATAGGACGCACTGGACCTGCCCCATAGAATTCCTAAAGCTGGAAAGCTTTAAGAGGCTGGTGGATGTCAACTGCGGGCCTGTCGGATTTAGCAGACCAATGCTTAACACACGGCACTACTTGGACTCTGCACAAATGAGCTCAGAAATTCATCAGCAACTTGAGTTACTGCGCAAGCGTCTTCCTGGAGTCCTGCGGGCTGAACAGGCACCCTCCTAGGCGCACCCACTTCCAGAGGGGCGGGGGGGGGGTGCAGCGACTCCCATTCCTCCCGGAGATGGTGCAGGCCAGTCTCCAGCCAATCAGATAACTTCTTTTATCGCCGCTTCTAGCTACCAACTGTGGGAGCGTCTCTTCCCGGAACTTTCCAGCAGGCTGGGGGGCGGGAGAAAATGATGATTGACATTACATCAAAACCATTAGCCAAGCACGTTGAGTTTGAGGAGCAGATACGGCGACGAATTGTCTCACAAGATTAGGTTTTACGCCCCGCCCTCCTCTTACCACTCGCTTTCTAAGAGGTCTCCGGGGGGGTGGGAGCTTTCTGTAATAGCCAATCAAGTGACAGGAAGGGGAGAAAAGGGGCGGGGAGCCTGGAGTAGGGTTGAAAGGCTAGCGCTTTAGGCAAGACTGGTGCTAGTTGGTTCTCTCTCTTATCGGGGCTCCCGTATTCTGGGGCTCCAGAGTGGGGAACTGAGCCTCTTCTCTAGCACCTTTCAGCCTGCTTTCCGAGACCTTGACCCCCGATTCCCCATTCTTCCCTGGGGACTGTAGTTCCCGAGACCTGCACCCCTGCCAACGCAGGAGGTCCAGCCCGCATCTGTCCCCCTCCCCAAAGCTGTCACAGACCCCGTAAGAGTCAGCCCTACGTCTGCCCTTGCTGTGCTTGGCCCCCCAAAGCCACCCCACCAGCGTCCGTAGCAGCTGCGCTTCCCCCGCCTGGTCGCTGGTGGTGCTCGGTTACCATGGTGAAGCTGGCAGCCAAGTGCATCCTGGCAGGTGAGTTTGAAAACTTGCGGTGAAGCTGGTGGTCTCCAGAGTCCACATGCTTCATCATATATCGAGAGCCTTTGTTCACAGGAATTGTCTCCCCTCTTTTCCTTGCTCGTACCCCAAACGTGAGGTAAGGCAGTTACTACTGCTGGAGTCCATTCCATGAGGCGTGGAAGCATGATCTTCCAGCGCAGATGTGTCTCTCCAGCCTCCCCTCCTTGCTCCCTTCAGCAGTTTGAGCTGTACTCTGGAGGAGCGGACTCATTCAGAAATCAAGCAAAGCATAAATATGCTTCAGCTGAGGCGTGTGCTCGTAGAGTGGCTCCCTTCTCATGCAGCAGCACTTTGAGTGCTCCCTAGGCCTTCCAGGATTCCGACTTTTCTCAGGCAGATCACCAGCCCTTTCTTCCACAGTGCCTTTGGATAAGTTCAGACCTCCAACGATATGATTAATAGCTGAGCCCTTAACCATTTACACCATCCAGACACTTAATTCCTCCCACAGTTAGGCACCCGCGACTTTGATGATCTGTAAATGTGGCATCAGGATTAGAGGAAGACTTAGCAGTATCCTGCATGATGCAGGTGACACAGCCCTGCTTACTGAAACTGAGGAGAACCTGAAACACTTGCTTCAGGTCAAGGACTGCAGCCTTCAAAAAGGATTAAAGCTCAACTTCCAGAAGACAGAGATTCTCACCCCTGAGCCAGTTGGCAGCCCCATGATAGAGATGAGATTGAGGTTGTTCAATTTTAGCTTGCTTGGGTCCACAATCAACACTCTTGGCACCAGCAGTCAGGAAATCAAAAGACTAATTGCATTAGGGAAATAATGCTGTCAGGGACCTCTCCAAAGTGCTAAAGAGCAACAATGTCAGACTAGAGACTAAGGTGTGCCTGATCTAAGCCATGGCCTTTGTAATTACTTGTTATGCACCGGAGAGCTGCACAATGACTATGGATGACAGAGAAAGAAACAGTGCCTTTGAGTTGTGGTGCTGGAGAAGAGCACTGAACATACCATGAAGCACCAAAAGAACAAAAAGGTCTGTCCTAAAGTGGGTGAAACCAAGCTGTTCCTTGGAGGCAAGGGCTTTGAAACTCTTCCCATATTTTGGGCATGTGGCCAGGAGGGACCAGTCATTGGAGACGGCCATCATGCTTGGAAGGGCGGAGAGTGAGTGACGGAGAGGAATACCCAGATGAGATTGAACAGTTACTGGGACAATGGAGTAGGTGTGTCAAACACAGTGAGACTGGCTCAGGATAAGGTGAGGTTCAGAGCTTTTGTGCCTCCGGTCACTGTGAGTCACAGGTGACTGGTCGCCACGTAACAACAACAACAAATTATGGAATTTCCCCAGCCCCACCTTCTCTGGTAGGTAGTTGCCTTGAAGTATGTCTCTTGACAACAGTTGTGTGCAGAGCAGTTCCTGGGGTCTTAAAGACTGTCACCTTTTAGCAACAGATCTACCAACCAGCCTGTCTTCCAAAGTGCCTGGTGATGGGTTTGAACTGTGAGCCAACCCTTTGTCAAGTAGCGAGTGCTTATCCTTTTGCCCTAGCCAGCAACTGCTGACAGCAGGCTTCAAAAACTTGCAAAAGGACAAATACTGCATAGTGCCACTGTTGTGAAATGGAACTGACATCAGGGTTGGGGGAGACTGGGAAAGATGGGATAAATTATGTATACTGCATTGAAACGGGAAGGAGAGAACTGTTTAAAAGGGATATATGATTAGGTATTATTGTCATGGCAGGAGTCCAGAACAAAGGCTGCATAGTGGAGTGGACTTGGGGGGAGGGATTATATAACAATGAAAGAATTTTTTTCTTTTATTTTTCAAAGAGTAGAGCGAACTAGGGGTGGAAGGGAGGATGGGTAGGGGGAAAAAATGCAACAATTAATAGAAATCCAAAGTCTGTAAACTTTCATTGTTGTTGTTGTTATGTGCTGTCGAGTCATTTGCGACTCATAGCGACCCTATGTACA
>NW_006399836.1:10454433-10502890 GCF_000299155.1 Elephantulus edwardii
CCCTGTTCCCAACTTTTGCATTCCAGTCACCCATTATTATCAATGCATCTTGATTGCATGTTCGATCTATCTCTGCCTGTAAGAGTTGGTAGAAATCATCTATTTCTTCTTCTTTGGCTCTGGTTGTTGGTGCGTATATCTGGATGATAGCAGTGTTCACTGGACTTCCTTGTAAGCGTATAGATATAATCCTATCACTCACAATGTTGTACTTCAAGATGGACCTAGAAATTTCTTTTTTGACTCTGAAAGCAACTCCATTTTTCCTCACCTTTAATAATAATTTTTAAAAAGCCTCACTCATTGATTGTCTTTCAGCTGGAACTGATTCATAGCCTACTCTCCACTGGGTTCTGAGACGGTGAATCTTTACAGGAGGAGATTGCCTCTCTTTCTACTGCAGAGTAGCTGGAGGATTCAAACTTCCACCATTTGGGTTAACAGCCCAACACAGTACAACAGCAGGTTGTTGGGTTGTTGTTGAGTGCCATCCAGTCAGAACCAATTCATAGCTGACCCTCTAGCTGGTTTTCAGAGGCAGTAACTTGCACAGGAGGAGATTGCCCATCCTTCTACCTAGGAGAGACTGGTAGATTCAAACACCATACCTTTGTATCGGGAGCGCAGTTCCTTACCACTAAGCCACCTGCCCTCTCTATACTAGCAGGTTAGGAGAAGTGGAAAATTGACCACAGTTTGGTAAAAATTTACGCGTGTTTTCTTAATGATACTGGACTGCCCACTCTCAGGACAGAAATGAGTCCCTGAAAGTCAACTGTTTCTGTTTTGTCGACCAATACATCCCAAGCCCCAGAACAATGCTGGGACGTAATAGGTGCTCAGTTAAGTATGTGTAGACTGAATGGCTACGTGGCGTTCACATTTGGAGTAGCCCATCTTTTATCGTTGTGCTCCTGTTGGAAAACATCTGCCTGAATTGTAGACTTAAAGTCATAGAATGTGGGCGTAGACTGGATTCTGCTGCACCCCAGATGTGTCTGTGTCTCTTAACCCTGTCACTGTAGCATCTTGGGGCAGCTGCACCGAACAGTGAAGTCTGTTGTTCAAGGTCACCACCAGTGAAGGTCAGAGTCAAGATTTCAGCTCCCAGATCTCCCTGACTCCCCACCTTTCCTCTGTTTCTAATTCTCCTTCTACCCTCCCTAGTTATTGTCCAGCTCTTCGACACATAACAAGTGACTGCAAAGACCATGGCCTGTATGAGGTGCACTTTGGTCTCCAGAGTGACACCATTGCTCTTCAGTACTTTGGCGAGGTCCCTAACAGCCGATTTTCCCATCACAATACGTCTTTTAATTTTCTGGCTGCTAGTGCCAAGAGTGTTTACTATGGAGCCAAGCAAACTAAAGCTGTGAACAATCTCAATCTCTTCACCATCTATCCTGATGCTGCCAATTGGCCCAGTGGTGAGAATCTTTATTTTCTTGATATTGAGCCTCAATCCATATTGAAGGCTGCAGTCCTTGACCTTCTGCAGCAAGCGCTTCAAGTCCTCCTCAATTTCAGCAAGCAAGGTTGTGTCATCTGCGTAAGACAGATTATTGATGAATCTTCCTCCAATCCTGCAAAGGCATTTGACTGTGTGGATCACAGCAAACTGTGGCTGGCCCTGAGAAGTGCTAATGTGAAACTATACTTGGACCAGGAGGCAGTTGCCAGAACAAAGCAAGAAAATATTGCATGGTTCAAAATTGGGAAGGGTGTATGCCAGGGATGTGTCCTATCTCCATACTTTTTTAACCTACTTGCAGAACAGACTGTCTGGGAGGCTAGGCTGTATGAGGAGAAGTGTGGCATCAGGATTGGAGGAAGATTCATCCAGGCCATAGTCTTTGCTATGCATCAGAAAGGTGGACAGTTACTAAGGATGATAGAAGGAGAATTGATGCCTTTGAGCTGTGCTGGAAAAGAGTATTGAGTTCTCTTACCATAGCCTGGTAAGAGAACAAACAGGTTCATCCTTGAGAGGATGAGACCAGTCTTCTCCTTGAAGACAAGGACTCTGAGGCTTCGTCTGACATACTTTGGACATGGTGCAAGGCAGGACCAGTCTCTTGGAGAGAGACATCATGCTTGGGAGGGTGGAGGAACAGCGCAAAAGAGGAAGACCCTCTATGAGGTGGATTGATTCAGTAACTAGGGTAATGGGGATCGGTATGTCAGAGACAATAAGATTGTCACAGGATAGAACAGGGTTTAGGGCTATTGTACATTGTGTCACTATGAGTCACAGGTGACTCGATAACACATAACAGCATGAATCATGTTGTGTTGGTGGTGGTGTGTTGTTGGAACCAACATGTAGTTAATCCTCTAGTGAGTTTTCAGAGGCAGTTAATCAAATGAGAGGAGATTGCCCCTTCTTCTCCCACAGAGCAGACGATGGATTCAAACTGTGTGCCTTTGGGATTGCAGCACAGCCTCTTACCACTGGGCCATGAGAGCTCATTTGGTGACCCTAAATAGGCAGCTCTGGTGACATGTGGTTAGGAGTTGGCACTGCCAGCCCCAAGAGTATGCATTTCTAATTCACCAGCTGCTTCATGGTAGAAAGATGGGCATTCTCCTCCCGTGAGATTTACTGCCTCTGAAAACCCACTCGAGGGTCAGCTGTGAGTCGACAGCCCATAATTACATTATATGAATCATAGTTCACTGCCACCCACCAACAAAACAGCCGCATGGCAAACTTACTGAACGTCTAAAACCTGAACTCAGGCGGCCTCACTGTGGTTTGGAGAAGCAGCCAGGAAGGTTAAGACCCGGGGTCACACAGCTGAAAGCGGCAGAGCTGGGCTGTAGACCCAGCTGATCTGATTTCCAGGACGCTGGTGGCATCGTGAGTAAAGTGTCAGACTCTAGCAGAAAGGCTGGTATCAAATCCCTCTGCTGAAGTGTTGCTCTTGGTCTGTCTTGTCTGAACAGTAGAGGGTTTGGCTTGCTGGTTTGGGCTCTTAACCTCTGTTTTCCTGCCCTGTCCCGGGCCCTCTTTCACATCCACTCCCCCTGGTGTCTGTTTCATCTCATTGCAGCTGCTGCCGGAGTGGGTGAGGCCTGAGCTTCTGTGTCCTCAGGGACATGTCCTCTTGTCATTTCCAGGGACCAAAAGACCTCGCCCCAGAGAACTTGCCCCGCTGTCTCTGTCTCCCAAGTTCAAATCCATGTTCTCCTCTCTGTCCCCACTACACACCTCCCTCGCTGACTGTCATCGTCCTCTCACCCTTTACCGGCTGGCTGTTTCGATGGGGGCAGTCTGCCAAGTGTTTCTCTCACAAAGCGCATAACTGAGGGACCGAGCACTAACCTTTGCTTCCATCGCAGACATCCAGTGAGGGCCTCTCAGGCAAGGTGCAGCAGAGTGCAGGAATGAAGGCCCCAGGCCAAAGAGAGAAGATGCACATTATTAAAAAATTAAAACAGATGCACATTATAAGTTTCAATGATCCATGTATCAGATGCAGATGAGCCCCTCAAAGTACAAATGGTAATTGTTCAGCTAAAGATTGTTGTTATTGTTGATTGCCTCTGAGTCGAGCACAACTCGTAGCAACCCTGTAACTATCGACATTCATCAAAGTTCATAGAGTTTCTCAGGCATGTTGTTTAAGGACAATTATATTTGCCTATATTTAATCTGCTTAATAAACAGCTGAGTGTGACTTACTATGTGCCAGGTGTAGTGGTTGCATGTTCAGCTGCTGACTGGAAGTTTAGTGGTTCAAACCTACCAGCCATTCCATAGGAGAAGGATTTAGCAGTCTGCTTATATAACGATATTGTTGTTGTTAGATGCCATTGAGTCAAGTACGTACGACTCCTAGTGACCCTGTGAACAAAATAACTGAACCCTGCTCTATCCTGCACCATCCTCACACTTCCTGACACACAAGAGCCCACTGCATCAGTCACCATGTCAATCTACCTGGTTGAGGGTCTTCCTCTCCTTCACTGACCCTCCACCCTTCCCAGCATCATGTCCTTCTCCAAGTAATAGCCCTCCTAGCAACATGTCCAAAGTGTGTGAGGTGAAGCCTCATCATTCTTGCCTCCAAAGAGCACTCCGGCTGTCCCCTCTCCAAGACATATCTGTTCGTTCTCTCGGCCGTCCATGGGATGTCCAGTGCTCTTCTCCAACACCGCAGCTCAGAGGTGTCAAATCTTCTGTCATCCTTCTTCATTGTCCAGCTCTCAGCCTGCATCAGACCCACCTTGGTCCCCACCCTGACATTATTACTCCTCGGTAACCTGGAGAATAGCTGTGGGATACAAATGTCACTCATTAAATCATTATAGCAGTTCTAGGAGATCTGTACTTTTATTACTCCCATTTTATAGATGTGGCAACTGAGACATATAGAGATTAAGTAATAGAAGTCACACAGCTCGTAAGTAGTGGGGTTAGAGTCTGGCACCCGAGGCTGTGCTGTAATATGATGGAATACGCAGGAGTAATAATGCTTTTTAGGGAACTCTAGTAAGTTAAAGGTGAGGAGTTACGCTACCAACACAAGGTACCCCCTTTGAATCCATCAGCTGCTCCCTGGGAGAAAGATGGGCATTCTCTTTCCATGCAATTGTTGTTATGTGCCGTCGAGTCACCTGTGACCCATAGCGACCCTATGTACAGCAGCTCTGAACCCTGCCCTGTCCTGAGCCAGTCTAATCTCGACACAGTTCACTGAAGAGTCAGCTATAGTCATTTCTGACTTGACAGTACATAACAGTTAAACACTATACTATTCTTCACTGTTGTTGACCTCAAATGGCAGCACTACCTGCTTTGAGCTGCAGTAGCCATGCAGTAAAGATAGACAGACGGATGGCCTTCAGAGCCACGCAGGACAGGTACTGCTTGTGCTTTGCCCGGCAGTGAATGCTCAGGAGGTGGACTTGGGAGGAAGTGGCTTCAGTCTTTAGGGACTAATCACCCTGAGTTTGACAAAGGAGTGGTTAGAGAGGAGGTTGGAAGGTGGGTCAGGTGAGGGGTGGGGTGGATTGTGAGGGGTGGGGTGGAAGGGATTGTTGATGGATTTTGTGGAAGCCCACCCTGCAGATGGTGTAGAGGAAAGTCCTCTCAGTCAAGGCAAAGGCATTTCGACAGAGAAAGCCTAGGATGTGGAATTGGCTAAACAGATGTTGGAAGACAGAAAAGAAGGAAACAGATGACCCGGAAGTGGTAGATGGAAGTTGGAGTGGTCCGAGCTTAGCCAGGAAAGTTGCTCACAGAGCCAGGGCCCTCAGTTCTGAGGAGGGGTGTGCCCAGCTGCTGTGCGGCCTGGCCCCTGATGCCACCACAGGCCACAAGGGTCCATTCCCCACCACCAGGGAGCCCAGCCCTGTATTCAGGGCAAAGTGTGACCAAAATCTTTGAGGATCTGCATTTCGGAGACCACTCTGGGGACGCGAGTACTGCATGAGCCAGGGACCAGTCCAGGGAAGCTGCATTAGGGATCTCCAGAGAGAGAACTGAAGCTGGGCCATCAAGTTGGCCGTGCATCTCCGTGCTCTGTGGACGCCTGTCCGGGGTCACTGTTGAACTCTCTGTGCCAGTTCTTCTTGTCGAGGTCTTCCTCTCTGGCCCTGTCCCTCCACATTTCCCAGCGTACTTCCCAAAAACATGCCCACAGTAGGAGAGACAGAGTCTGACCCTCCTTGCCTCTGAAGGGAACCCTGGTGACACTTCCTCCAAGACAGATTTGTGTGTTCTTTTTACAGTGACGCCACAATTCAAAGGCACCTATTAAATAGAAGGTATTAGTGAAACAGGCATTGGAGGGCCAACGGGACAAGGAAGACAGCTCACTTCGTCACAGCAGAAAGGAGCGTCAGCCCTGAGCTGAGGCGTCTCTGAGGCAGGGGCGGCGTTATCAGAACCTGGAAGGTCAGAGCACAGACCCTGTGGGGCTGCGGCACAGACTGTGAAAAGGGGACACTGCCTGCCCAGGGCTGGGACCTTTGAGGGGCAGGATAAAGCCGCTCTTGATAGATGGCATCAAGTTGGTTCCTGCTTCCAGCAACACATGGGACAGGTGGAAATGCCCCACGCGGTATCCTCGTAATTTTTGTGGAAGCCGGTCACCAAATCTTTCTCCTTCTGAGCACCTGGATGAGTTTGAACCCCCAACCTTTCCGCTAGCATTTAACCATTTGCACCACCAGGGTCCTCAAAACTAGCCTGGCAAAAGAACACAGTTCTGAGCCTTTGATGTGGTGAGGCTTGTGTAAAACAATTCACCACCAATGAATACATCAGCACAGGTAACCTGGACTCCACCTTCCATCTGCCCCTGGATGAATAGAGTGGTAACAAGGAGCCCTGGTGACGCAGTGTTGAAGCACTCCACTGCCCACTGAAAAGTCTGCATTGAGCCCACCAGAGGCTCTGCAGGGGAACAGCCTGGCAGTCGCTCCTGTGAAGGTATCTCACAAGCTTTGAGTCCATGCTGGCTCCTAGCTGCCTTGGAGGACAGCGCAGAACTGCCCACTGCCTCTCAGGCTGTAAATCTTAGCAGACGCACACTGCCCCTCCTTGCCTCTGTTGAGTGACTGGTGGGCGGGTTTGAACCATTGAGCTTCTGGTCCGTCCCCTGACAGGTAGGTAGTGTGCTACGCCACAGAGGCTCTGCTCAGCCTTGAAAATCGATGGGAGCAGGTATGCACTGTCACTTGGGGTCACAGTGGGGAGGCGCTGTTAGGATGTGGTGGCCTTTAGCCACAACAGGCATGCACCCTCCGCTATGCCCACCTTCGGGAGGTGGAGGAGCACAGGGTACCCTCGTTGTTGATGTTGTTGTTGTTGTTGTTAAGTGCCATTGAGTTGTAGGTGACTCCTAGCGACCCTGTGAATGGGAGTTCTCAACACTTGTGTGACTTTGATCTTTTCTGCAGGTTCATAGGGTTCCTGGAGGCAAGCTATTATGGAAGTAGATGCCACTCCTGCTTCCAAGATTGTTTTAATCAGGGAGCTCCACCAAACACTGTCTGCCGTCAGTGTTCAGTTTCACAGCTACCACGAGTTACCTCTGTACGACAAATGGACACACGAGGGCTATACCACCTAGAAGAGTGTTTGAACAAAAACAATGGAAAATAGGCCTGAGGGCCACTGATTAAAGTCACCCACCTTTGGCTTGGTAGCATCACTTTCTGTCTACTGGGCCAGCTGATCTAAGCCAACTCTCTAAGCGATGGGTAAAAAGCCAGATCCGCACAGAGCCAGGAGACTGAAGGCACATGACACCACAGGGCTGACTGGGCCTTCGGAGTCAGGGAAATGGGAAGGAACAGAGAAGAGACCCTTGGACTGGGAATTACGAGGCGACAGGTGACCCCTTTGCGTCATCCAGGCGGGGCCTCTCTCTGCCGACAGCCCAGGGCTTCGCTCCCAGGCTGGTCCACTCACTCTGTCTTTCTCTCCTGGCTGCTCCTCTGATGCCGAGTTCTCAGTGATGCTGTTTGAATTTACACCTGTCATCTTGTTCTGTAAACACGCTCACCGGCTGCAGCACCCTTCTTCCCAGAGCTGGACGCGCTCCCGGCCACCGACGCCAGAGGTGGCTGCCGACAGCAGAGGTTTGGCCTTAAGTGTGGGCGACTCTGAGTGATTACTGGAGCTGAGATTGACGTGATCAGCCAGCTGTGGGGGCTTCGTGTGCGGAAAGAGTTATCGCCAACTGGATGCAGAAGCAGAATAGGAGCCAGGACGGTGGGTGTCCTCACGGTACCCAGAAGGAGAGCCCTGCTTGGTGTGGAACACTCAGGCCCTTCCTGGTCACAGATGGCTGTGGTGGCCCCAGATGTCAGGAGGCTGCAGGAATGGGAGTGAATCAGAGTGACCACCGGGCCCTGGGAAAGGACAGGGCCAGTGGAGCAAGCAGGGCACTGGGGAACCTCAGCTGATCACCCGGCTTCTCCGACCCTCTTTTTCTGCTGTGTTAGTTCACGATGCTGACTCAGGGAGGCCGGGCAGGAAGAGACGGCGGCGAGGTGGTGGGAAGGTTCCCTTCTGTGGCCACAGACGGCCTGCCTGGACCGCTCAGCCCTTCAGGAGTTAGTATCATAGGAGATGCTGGAGCAGTCAGATCATGGTTTTCAGGGGGAAATGATAGGTGGGAAAAATGGAAGCGGGAACTTGAATAGTGACAGACAACCGAGAAGGTGAGGGAAGCGGAGTGTCTGTGCCAACTGTAAGACAGGGTGAGGAGGTGAAGAGCTGGTGCCACAGTGCCAGGCAGAGGGTCACAGTGTGCCAGGGGTGTGCCAATGCCCACGGGGCTGGGAGAGAAGCAGGAGTGTGTGAGGAGTCGGCTGATGGAGCGAGAGTCACTACGAGGGAGAAGGATTGTACCCAAACAAGGCTGAGCTCTGGTCGCCTCCTGCCCTCAGGACTGGCCTTGGAGAAACCCATCCGGCTGTGTAATGAGCTTCGCAGGCCCGTTGTCCTGTTTCATGGCCCGTTCTTGGGGAAGCCAGTCCATTCCCTCTGAAAACACATCACTAAGACTGGTCTCTAGACTGGTGATCTGGGACAGGGGTGGGGTGGGGGGAGTCTCCAGGCAGTCTTTTCTCCTTCAACCTTACAGGAGACCCAGCAGTGGGCAAGACAGCCCTGGCACAGATCTTCCGCAGCGACGGTGCCCATTTCCAGAAGAACTACACCCTGGTGAGCTCGAGGTGGTGGGGAGGCCCAGCTGCGGATAATAGGGAAGGGTTCTGGGGACCCCCTGGGACTCTGGGGAGAGAGAGAGAAGCTGGAGGCTGCCCGAACTGCTAAGTGGAAGTCATCCTCACACAGGCTACACAGGGGGCTTAAAGGGTGTTGGGTGGGACACACCGAAACAGGGTACCTGATGTTGGGTCACCCTGTGTGTAAACTGCCCCATGGGTAGGGGTGGAAACAGAGGCCATGGTGCTCCCCACAGACCCCACAGTCTGAAGTGCTCCCCCGCAGGAGTGAATGTGGAAGACCAACACTTGGGTGGGGACCTCAAGACCTGGGGTGCTTGTAGGGCCCCTCTGATGGCCATGTCCTCTGCAGACGACAGGGGTGGATTTGGTGGTGAAGACGGTGCCAGTTCCCGACACGAGTGACAGTGTGGTAAGTGGTGCGTGTCACGTGTGGGAGTGGGAGGGCCATGCTGTGCCAAGTCCCGGGGTCCCCATCACCCTCCCTGTGACAGGGGAGTGGAGACACATCCAAGCTTTGAAAACGGAATCAGTGAATTCAGGGCGTGTTCTAGGGAGAGGCTGGGTGTTCGGGGGAACAGGAGGGCAGACCAGAAGAGGATCCCCATCCCGGAATCTAGTGTCTGGTGCCACTGGCTTAGCCAGGTTCCTGCAGGAGGATGCAACAGCTCTGGAAATTGATTTGTAAAATGCATATTTCCGTGTGGAGGGAGGACTCCCAGCTGCCCCTGCTTCTTAAAGGGGTCCAGGGTGGAGAATGGGGGTGCACAGGGGACACAGATGGCCCAGGTGCCTGGCAGACCACCAGACGGTGCACACCAGGGGGCTCTGAGGGTCAGAAACACGGACAGGCCTCCACGTGGGCTGGCATGGCATGGACAGGGCATGCAGGGTCCCCCGGGGCCTGCTGTCAGGCCGTCCTGGAACGGTGACAGACCGCCCTGCTTTAACTGCCTTCCAGGGCCTGCTCGCTGACCTCCTTAAGAAGAATGGTTTTAAGATCTGAAAATCAATTTGGTTAACAAAGTGCAAAATGACCTTTTGGAAAGCAGAGCGCTGGTCAGCCTGCTAAGCATGCTGTTGTGCCAGGTGGGCAGGCAGCCTGGCCCTGGCGATTCTGTGTGGGGTCAGGAGAGGTGACCAGAGCTCACCCCCTCCCCGCCTGCCTCGTGCCTGGGGAGAGGAACGGCGCGCAAGTGGCGTGAAAATGTGTACACGTGCGCGTGTCCACGGCGCGTGGCCGTCTGCAGTGTTTCCGCGGTGACAGCCACGTGGGCACAGTAACTTCCCCCCTGGTAGACTTTGTTGGGGCGTGCTTCCTTTTCTTTTTTCAGAGTTTTGATTACCATTGATTAATTATATTGGTAGTTGTTGTTGCGAGATGTGTCGAGTCAAGTACAGCTCACAGCCACCTCACGAACAGACCTGAGCCCTGTCCCGTCCTGGGCCGTCCTCACAGCCTCTGCCACACTCCAGCCCATTGCTGCAGTCACTGCGTTAGACCACCTGGTTGAGGGTCTCCATTCCGCCATCTCTCCCCCTTTCCAAACATGAGGTCCCTCTGCAAAGACTAGCCTCCCCCTCGCAACATGCTCACGGCGGCATTATTTTTTTATCTGTCTTATTGGTGGCTAATAATATAATAGTAGTAGTAGTAATAATAATAATAATAATAATAATAATAAAGCACACTTGCCATTTCAGTGTCTTGTCACAGATAATCCCGGCACATTAGTTATGTTTGTCACGTTGTGCACCCCTCACCTCTGCCCGTTTCTAAGTTTTCCAGCTCCTGACGTGCCCCTCTGATTCCAGGAACTCTTCATTTTTGATTCTGCCGGCAAGGAGCTGTTTTCTGAAATGCTGGACAAACTGGCAAGTAGCCCGCCATCGTTTCCTTAACCAACCCCCTCACTCCCATCTTCCACCAGAAAGAACTGCCGTGCCCGCTCATAGTGGAGAGACGCGGGCAGGACAGAATTGTCTCAGGGACATCTCCCCTCCTCCAGCCCAAGGCATGGTGGCCACTTGGCAAGGGAGAGGGGGCCACCAGGGTGTGTGGCTGTGCACATGATGCCCCCTAGCTCTGAAACGGCCAGGCCCCAAATGTGCCAGCAGCTGTGAGGCTCAGCTCTTGCACCTCTCCAGTTCTGGGGCTCGGTACCCTAGGCGGCAGTGTATGTCCCCTCCCCCTCCTCCTGGTGCTGGCCCCTCCGTTCCGACTCTGGACGACTCTGCGTCTGTCAGAGTGAACTGTGCTTCCTGGACTTTGCAGTGGCTGACTTTGGGGAGCAGGGCACCAGGCCTTTCTTCCGAGCTACCTCTGGAACCTCTAGTCTTGCTGTCCAGTGCCTGTCTGTGTCCCCCAGGGCTGCCGTGAGGTTCTGAAGGGCACAATAATGAGGCTCTCTTACCTCTCCACCCCTTAGGGCAGGGGCATCAGGGCCCCAGGAAATGCCCATGCACTGCCCAAAGGGAGGGGTCTCCAGGCCCATCAGTTCCGCGGTCACACTCTCCCTGCACTTGGCTTTGCCTTAACCCCCCAACTCTCAGGATCCAGTGTGCTGTCCCTTCCTGGGGAACAGTTAGGCTACCCTGACCATAAAGCTCGTGAGCGTTCTCCAGAACCCTCTCCTGCCCCTGCAGAAGCTCCACCCACCGCATGGTATCAGTTCCAACTCATAGTGACCCCCCCAACCCCCACCCCGGGCTGAGTGCAACCTCCTCGTGAGGTTCCCAGGGCTATAAGTCTTCATGGGGACAGGCTGCCCCAGCTCTCGCCAGGAGCAGCTGTTGGATGCGAACCACAGACCTTCGGATTAGCAGGCCAGTGCTTAAACCAGCTGTGCCACCAGGGCCCCTCGTCCAAGGGTGGCTCCATTCTAATGGATATGATTTGTGCCCTTTGCTCTTGTTTTCTCATTCAGAGAAGTAGCTCTAATGACGGTCATTTCCCACAGGGCCGGCCTTCACGGCTGCATTCATGAAGTGGCTGCTGTGTGCCTGGCCTGGTGCCAGGGGTTGCCCAGCTTGGCAGAAAGGGGAGGAAGTACTGGGCAGTAGGCAAGGGCGCTGCCCACTGGCCCGCACTGCCCCTGGCCAGCCCTGACCCAGATGTCCCTGCCCTGGCTCAGTCTCGGGCATATCTGAGTCATCTCACCAAGGTGGGGAGGGTGGGGCAAGGTGGCTCCTGGTGACTCTGGGGAAGTGATCTGTTCTCAAGGCTGGGGTCAACCTAACTGTGAGGGGTGGGGAGGGGGAGCCCCCCAGAGCCATCCCTGCACAACTGCGAGGCTGAAAAGTCTTCCTCTCACCATGAGAAGCTTCTCTACCGGGGCTGGCGGGGTGGGGGTGAGGGGTGCGGCGTCTAGGAAATCAAGCCGGTTGTGACTCATGGCAGCCCGAGGCATCGTAGGTTTTCTTGACTGTAGCTTCTCCAGAAGCAGTTCAAGTCTATGGATCAACCTGTGCAGGGAGGGTTTGAACCACCAACTTTCCTGATCGTAACAAGTTACTACTGCCCTCAGAAATAAAGCCACTTTAATCGAGCAGGATGGAGCTGCCCAGTGAGCAGAGCCTGGCTATGGGGGGAGCCTGCACCGACCACCCACCTCCCAGGGGCACACAGGACACTGGGGACTTGAAGAAGCAGCTCCCCGTGACGGAGTAACGAAAGAACCGTTGCTCATGCCTGCAAATCAGACAGTGTTACAGGAAGTTGACCTCCTGTCCAGCGACTCCAGGCGAAGGAACAGCGCTACAGCTCATTTGGTGAAACCAGGAAGACTTTATTGTCTGCGGAGAGCGCTGACAGGGACCACAGCCTCTCAAGGCTCAGGCTCCAGGAGGCACAACATTCTCTCTTTACAGAGGCTTACAGGTGGTGGTGGGGGTCTCTTTTCTATTGGCTCGTTTTTACATGCATTATGATTATGGTTAATTGGGCAAAGGTGCTAGAGGTCATTTAGGTACAGGAGGAGTAAGGTCTAGGTTAGTTAAAATTCCCTCACTAGGTTCCGGGGCAGCACACCTCCTGCTGTTGGACCAGTTCTGTTACCTATTGCTGAACTTAACCTTCTCTTACTTGGTCAAAGCTGCCACTGCACCTGGGGGTCTCGTCTGCTAACCAGGTTCCCTTGTTTCCTTTAGTCTGTGTCTTCTTTCGCCCTAGCCTGCCTCAGGAGCAGCCAGCAAGCACCATGGCAGGCGCTTAACAAAAATGATGGACGTGAGCACAATGTCATATCAGAAGCCCTCGGTGAGACCGTGGCTTGCATCAGGCGCACTTTAATCTTTACGATGACATCCTTGCTCCTTGACACTTTGAAGAGCTCCTTCACAAGGTGGCCGTGGTTCTCTTCAACCGTTTCCTGAAGGCTGCTGAGGGCATTTCCAATCAGGATCTTGTGATAAACCCATCCGGAGGAACATTTCTTTCTGCATCTTTAGTTGAACCACAGAGAAAAGCCCTTCCCTTTGTTATGTGCTTAAGCTGGTCTAAGGATTTGACAGTTGCAGGGAAAACCCTTTGTTATGTACTTAAGTCTGTCTGAAGGCTTGGCAGTCGCAGGGCAAGTAAGGGAAAGTGGAGCTGGAGAGCTGGAGCCCAGGAGGAGCCTGGGTGGTACAGTGGTTGAGCTCTTACCTGCCAGGCTAGCAGTTAGCCGCTGAAAGCCACCAGCACCTGGTGAAAGAGGTGCGGTGCAGTCTGCTTCTGTAAAGAGTCCGGCCCTGGAGGTCCTGGGAGGCTGCATTGTCCTGCCCTGTGAGGTCTCAGTGGGCTTGGGATGGATTGACAGCAATAGGTTTGGTCTAGTTTAAGGGGAAGGTGGGCTCCGTCTTGGATCAGTCATTCTGATGCAAGTCAAGCACCTCTGTTTTAGAACTGCCAGTTTTTCCTTTCCCCCAACATACATCCTGCTTCCTGTGGAAGGGCAAGCTGTCCCTCTACCTAGAGGCCAGGTCCCCAGTACTGTGCCCTCCTGTCCCTCCACACAGTGGGAGAATCCCAACGTCTTGTGTCTCGTTTACGATGTGACCAACGAACAGTCCTTCAACAACTGCAGCAAGTGGCTGGAGAAGGTGCGGTCTCAGGCCCCCGGGAGCCCCCTCCCAGGTAAGTTCAGTGCACAGCTGGCCCTTCCTCCCTCTGCCTTTGCAAGAGGCCATTGGTGAGGTGATGTGGGCCCAGAGCAGGCTGGGCACTGGCCCAGCATCTTAGCAGCCGTACAGACTGGAGTGAGTCACATCCTCTCATTCTAGAAGCGTGTCGAACTTCCGAAACATGCTGGTCTAGACAAAACACAGAGCGGGTCATGAAACATCAGCTTCACATGCTCATTTAATTGCCCACAATTTTAAGTTAATTCTCCACATTTAAAAGTTCCTTAACTGAAATGACAGCAACACCATACACCTTGCAGGGTGCATGGGAATCTGAGCTAACGAGGAGACAGGGGCTGCCCTTCCCTCCCCAGTTACTGCCAGAAAACTGACCTCTCCCCAGCTTCTCACGTGTGTGGAGTCATGTAAACACTCAAGCCTTATCTTCCCCTCCGAATGCCTTGCTTCAGTTTATTTTCCATCCATCTGTGAGATCAACAAATTCTTCTCGTCATCGACCAGGGCGAGCCATCTTCAGGGACAGGTGGGAAATCGCTGTAGTCGGTACAGCCAAGAGCTCAGAGCAGCAGTAAGGGCCAGTTTGAAAGTTTAGACCACATGCTAGGAATTACTGCAAATGCTCCCAGCAATGGGGCCATTGCTACCACTGAGCTTGCAACTTGGGGGTGTCCAGGTAGACCTGTGAAGTCTCCAGAAAAGAATGATCTGTGGTCAGGAACACAGACCCCTGTCTTCTCGGAAGCCCAGAGGGGTCCCCGGGCCGGCCTACCTGTCTCATGTGCTGCTTCGAACCCCTAAAACTCTAGAGGCTGTTCTCTGTTCCCTCCCGCTGCACCCTGAGCCTGCTCTGTGTTTCTTTCAAGTAGGTGTGCTCGTGGGGAATAAGACAGACCTGGCTGGCCGGCGGGTGGTGGAGTCAGAACAGGCCCGCGCGTGGGCACTGGGCCAAGGCCTGGAATGTTTTGAAGCTTCAGTGGTAAGTACCCCCTGAAGGCACGGGCGCCAAGTCTGGAGTGGGCCTCAGCTGGAAGCGGCTATTCACGCACACGAGGCTATTCACGCGTCCTCGTGGGCAGAGAGTTGCTCTCCCAGCCATATACAACGCTTCATTTGGAGCCATGTTTACATTCTTAGCCTGAGATAGCTTCCCGGTCTAGCATGAGCCACTCTGTACCTTATATTAAAGCCTGTGCTGCAGTAAGAGGTATCTCAGTGGGAAAAGCAACTGTATAACCGTGTTCTGTCAGAGTGTCCTGTGATCTTGTCATGAGCTAAGATCTGACGGTGTACTTGAACATGATCTCCATGGAGCCCCCCTGACAAGTCCGTCCTGGGGATGGGAGCTGGATTCTCAGTCCCTGAGTCACTGCTGAGGTGGTCGGGAGACTCTCCCATGGCTGGTGAAGGGCGAGGTCAGGACCAAAGCCCATGCTTTCTAATTCCCACCTGGCTCCTTGTCCCCTGCTTGCTGCTGCCCAGGGGATTCCAGGCCATGGACAGCCCCCCAGCAGAGTCAGCTGGCCCCTTCATTAAGTGCAGGAACCAGAAGGATTTGTTGCCGGTTTCTTTAGGGGGTTAAAACCAATTGCTCGACTGGTCAAGTCAATTCCAGTGCGGGAACCGAGCACACGGGGTTTACAGTGGCCGAGTTTTTGAAATGGATTGCCAGACATTTCTTCCAAGGTGCCTCTGGGTTGACTCCACCTGCTGGTTCGTAGCTGTTTGCACTGCCTGGTGGCCCGTCTGCTTCCACATTTGGCTGCCCAGCGCTGCTGAGCCCCCTTGAGCCCCCTTGGGAATCTCCCTGAAGCCAGGGTACAGGCAGAGACCCAGGCTCCCCATGAAGTCAGGTGCACCCTGGGAGACAGGGCTCTGGACGGGACACGCGTGCAGTCTTGTTTCCTGTAGGATCAGCGAGGCTCAGGTCCAAGCTGCCTCACCCTCACCCAGGTAATCGGGACAGTCTGCCTGGCCTGCAGCTCAGGAGCAGTGACACAGCCCTTGCCCTTGACTTTGTGGCCTCCAGACCCGGTTCCCAGGCCTTTCCTTGTCAGTGGGCTAACTAGGACCCTGGAGACCATTAACATTAACCCTCCTTCCGCTAATGGCTTCTGCGGTGATTGCATCTGTCAGACTGCTCTGACAGTGCCAATCAATTGCCTGTCCACATGGGAACAGTGAAGCACTCAACTGGTAGCTAAAAGGTTGGCGGTTTGAGCTCACCCAGAGGTGCCGTGGGCCACATGCCTGGTGACCAGCTTCTGAAAGCCCACAGTTTTGAGGACCCAGTGGGCACCCTGAGTTAAAATTGACTCCACGGCATTTAAAAACAG
This sequence comes from Elephantulus edwardii, assembly GCF_000299155.1. Classification (NCBI taxonomy): domain Eukaryota; kingdom Metazoa; phylum Chordata; class Mammalia; order Macroscelidea; family Macroscelididae; genus Elephantulus; species Elephantulus edwardii. The sequence goes on from NW_006399836.1 coordinate 10,470,597, forward strand.
TATGAATGTGAACTTCTTCTGTCTCCCCAAATCAGTGCGAGTCCTCAGAGGAGTATCGTGTTTTAAAGTGACCTCCAGCAGTGCCCCAGGCTTCTCATCTGTAAAATGGGGATTATAAAATACAGCCCTAACTGAGTAGTAAATATGAGAATTGAATAAGGGGGTAATATAAAACACTCAGCTAGATAGTGAATAGAAAAAGCCTAGGGCATAGGAAACAATTCAAGTTATAGCTTTCTTTTAGGTACAAATGTCCTCTCTCTCCTACCCCCAAATAATCTTTTTGCACTATTACTACTGATTACATCTTGATATTCACAGGTTGTGCAAAGATAAATGTTACCCTTGCCGGCCCAACTATCCCAAGTGCTAAACTAATGAAGTCCAAATTAGTGGGCTTTCACCTGTAGGAAGTTGTTCATCTTTTATACAGAGAGCCTCTGAGCGCAGCAGTAAGATCTCGGCTGTGACGAATAGTTTTTCAGTATTCCATCTTCCTGCACTCACCCTGGAGAAATTGTCGCCTCACCCCAAGATCCCGTATGTTCTGCCCATCTTCCTGGAACTCTTAAGTTTAAAAGTCAGCCCGGCCTGTCAATCGCCACTGCCCACCAGGGCTCTCTGTACATCTGCCGCATTCAGGTGTGGGGACGCTGTCGAGAAGAGTAGGTGTAAATTATGCTTGAGAAGGCTGCAGTTAAGTACTCGGTATTAACTGCGCAAGTTAACTAGTCCCCCCTGAGTTGATGCTAACAGAAGCACCACTGGCAGCTCGGGTAAGAAAGCTGTAATTAAAAAGGAAATATAACCTAGTGCTGCTTGAGACACAGCCAAGTCCCCGCACCAAGCCTGTCCCCTTATCAAGTCCCTGTGCCAAGCCCGTCCCCTCATCGAGTCCCTGAGCCAAGCCCATCCCCTCGTGGAGTCCCTGCACCAAGCCCATCCCCTTGTTGAGTCTCAGCACCAAGCCCCATCCCCTCATCAAGTCCCCAAGTCCCTCCACCAAGCCTGTCCCCTCGTCAGAGTCCCTGTGCCAAGCCTGTCCTCCTCTCGTCAAGTCCCCGCACCAACCCTATCCCCTCGAGTCCCCAAGTCCCTGTGCCAAGCCCATCCCCTCGTCGAGTCCCTGCGCCAAGCCCATCCCCTCATCAAGTCCCTGTGCCAAGCCTATGCCCCAGTAGTCAAGTCCCCGCACCAAGCCTGTCCCCCCTCGTCGAGTCCCAGCACCAAGCCCATCCCCTCGTCGAGTCCCTGTGCCAACCCTGTGCCCCCCTCATCGAGTCCCTGCACCAAGCCTGTCCCCTCGCTGAGTCCCCGTACCAAGCCCGTCCCCTCGTCAAGTCCCCACGCCAAGCTCATCCCCTTGTCTTGAGTCCCCACACCAAGCCCATCTCATCGTGCTCAGCACAGTGCAGTCACCTTGCTGACCTCAGGGAGGGGCCTGCCCGTCCCCTGCCCATCTGGCCTATCAGCAATTGGACATTTCAGACCAGGGGGGAAAGCAGTTCTTTAAACAGAATTAAAATTAATAAAACAGTATAAGAAGTTAGAAGAAGTTCAGTGTAGCTAAAAAATTGAAGCCAAGGCCATAGGCAGGTGTCACTGGCCACACAGGGAAATGAGAGGAGGGACCAGTGCTGGTGAGGTGTCTCCTGTGCCCCAGGTGTTTGGCATTTACTGTTGATTTCCGCCTCCTAACAGCCCTGTGTCCCTGTGTCACAGGTGGTGACAGGCTCAGAGAGGTTAAGTCACCTTCCCTGGTTACACAGCTCTGGAGTGGCTAGAACTGAGGTCTTCTGGCATCAAGTCCTGGGCTTCTAGAAGGGATGCTCCCGGGACATGGGGGAGGGAGGCAGCTCTGTTCTCCCACATGCCTGGCTACCTTGAGACCCTCAGGGACAGAATTCTCGGCCTGGCCAAGTACTCGTCTGAGGCTGCTCTTGTGATACCTCTCTCCAAGCAAACCTACTCTAGAACTTTCCAAAGCATGTAAGTGAGGGTATGATTCACCCTTTCAGAAAAGAGTCCCTGAGATTGGAAACCCTGGCTGCATCTAGAACAGTTCTGTTTCTGTGTCTGTTTCAGGAGCACCCGTGGGCTACGCTGAGGTTGGCACATGTGAAGTCCTTATTATTCATGTTGTATTCTCCCAAGATCTTGCTTTCAAGAACTTTTGAATCTGATTAGAAAGCAGTGTGTGCATGAGATTCAGGCCTCGTTCTCTTTTCTCTCAACACTTCAACATCACATTGGACGTTGGTGCAACTTAGGGCATTGTGATCCGAGCAGCCCACTTCTTCTGGGCCCCAGATGGCCTGTGTTCAGGTAGTTGCCAACAAGTCAATCTCAACTCGGTGACCCCGTGTGTACAGAGCTAGCTTCTCAAAGCTGTGACCTTTCTACAGAGGGCCACCAGGCCTGCCTACCAAAGTGATGTTAGGGGGGTTTGAACCGCTGAGGTCCGAGCTAGTAGTCAAGCGCCACCTCCCTGGTTGGCTCATCTGCGTAATGCAGGCACTGAACTTGGTGGTTGCTGGCACGCTCTTCATTTGGGAAGGTCTTTCCTTTTTGTTGGAAACGTTTCTCCAGCCCCTGTCGAGGCCTCACTGTTTTGCAGCTGCCACCGATCATTTCAAAACAGCCTCTTTTACATTCCAAGCCTGAGCTGCAGTCTTGAAAGCAGCACATCCTTTCTCCTGCCAACGTATTTCTTAAAACAGAATTTAAACACATGCACACAGAGGAGGCGAGAACAATGGAGGTAGATTGAGAGCGGAGCCTCTTCCGCACCCCCTCCCCCATCCAGAGCCTGTCCTTACACCGCCCCTCCCCCCCATCCCCTTAGAAATGATCCCGGGCAAGTTCCCACACTCTTCTGACCTCTCTTATGATCGAACAGATCTTTCCTCATAAGATTGTTCATTAGTTCAGTTATTAAAATACCAGGTCCTGGATAACTGTCAAAATTCCAAGGTTGGTGTGAAGTCAAAGAGCCTTCCCTCCATGGCCCACCTGCCACAGCCTGTGCCCCACGGTAAACTGAGGCCAGGCTTCCTCACCTGGTCACTGGTGGGCGGGGAGGGATGCTGGATGAGGAATGCTGTAGCCTTGCCAAAGTCGGCTTTGGCCTCTGTAGACTTGAGGGGTGTCATCTGTGACAGAGGTGATCCCTCTTTGAAGAGGCCTCAGCGCTCACACACACACACACACACACACCCCGCGTCTGGTTCCTGGCTGACGTTTGTGGAGACCCAGCACCTTCCTGGTGGATGAGTACTGAGCCTTCCTGGAGGGGCTCAAGGTGGCCAGAGATGAGCCGGGCAACCACCATGGCCTGTCAGTGGGGCGGACAGACGGGAGGTACCATCCTCATCTGGCTGTTCACCAAGTCCATACCAGCTCAAGGCCTCCCTCGAGCCCCCAGTCGCCTGACCCCGGCCACCCCCACCCCCAGCCCCAACCCGCTGAGTTCCAAGTGAAGGAAAGGCGCCCTCCCTGGGAAGATCCCACCCCACATTCTCAGTAGACCTCTTTCTCCACCGAGTTCTCTTGGATCTCTCTCCTCCATCCTTTATCCTCTCTCTCCCTCCTTCCACTGGAGGTGGGCTCATCCTGACCTTTTTTCCTTTTTCGTTTGTATTGTGATCCGAGTGAACGTTTATAGAGTACATTGATTTTTCTGTTCGGCCATTCGTGTGCATTTGGTTTTATGACATTGGTCATAAAAATCATCATTGGTCATAGTCCTCACAGGGTAACAACACTCTTCCCTCCTCTCCCTTACGATTCTTGTTTCCATCCATCCTTCTGTCTTCTCCTTTCCTGCCTTCTCAGCTTTTTCCCTGGACAAAAGCTGCCCTTTCAGCCAAACAGTAGGCAGGCCTCGAAGGTGAACCTTAACCATGCCAGGGAGACACTCAGTCACGCAGAACAACAGAGTTGAGCCATAGATCTTTGTTCCAGGCTTGAAGGAGAAGTAAAGGGCTTCCTCCAGTCTCTGTTGGACCAGTAACCCTGGTGGGTTCATTTTATTATTATTATTATTATTATTAATTTACATATTTCCTTACACTGTGTTTCATTCATGTACATTGTTTTGGGGGGTTTTCCACCTCCTCCCTCCAGCCACCAAATTCTGTAGCCCTGGCCCCATGATTTCCCCCTCCCCAAACTTAGCACCCCCGCCCTCTCCCCTTTCCTTTTTGGATGTCCATGCAGATCTCACTGGTTGTCCTTCTGGTTTTACAGTTAATGGTCTTAGGCGGTGTTTGTCCTTATACATCTGAGTTAGTTCAGTCAGCATAATGCTCTGTAGCTTCTCCCATTTACATAGTATTTTATGAAATTGTTGCTCCTGAGTTCTGCATAGTGTTCCATAGCGTCGATGTACCATTTCTCAGTCAGTCGTTTGTGGACAAACATTTAGGCTGTTTGCATGTTCTTGCTATTGTGAATAACGCTGCTGTGTACATCAGTGTCCAGATCTCCGTTTGTGTCTCAGTTCTGTCCCCCACAGGGTATATCCCTAGCAGTGGAATAGCTGGGTCCTTTGGCGGGTTCATTCTCCTCTGACCTTTTCCATCTTTTATATTGCTTTGCCTTTGGAACCTTAATGAAAACTAAGCAAGAAAGTCTCCTTTTAACATCTTCTCCTCACTTAGCTGGGAGCTCTGGTGGCCTAGTGGCAAGAAGCTGCGTGGCAATCCCGAAGGCACGTGGTTCGAGGTCACCAGCTGCTTTGCGGGAGAAGGATGGGCAGTCTCCTCCCATGCGATTAACTGCCCCTGAAAACCTATTGGAGGGTCAACTATGGGTCAGTTACGACTCTACGCTATACAACAACAACAACAATTCACTTAGCTAGAGCAGTGGAAGTATATGCCCCAAATAAAATAGACCCAGGTTCGGATCCCAGCTCCACCATATACACAATTCAGTTAGTTCCCTTCGATCTCTCCCTGCTTCAGTTTCCTTCTTGTACACTTGGCTCGATGGTGGAATCACTCGCTACCCAGCAGTGGCGTGGCTGACTGGAACAAGACAAATTGTGTGCAACGCCGGGGAAGCATCAGGGGAGAGCTGGCTTGCCTGGCTACTGGCAGAAATAACACGGCCCACTTGTTAAACTTCTCTCCGCAGAAGGAGATGGAAAACTACGAGGCCCCGTTCCACTGTTTGGCCAAGCAGTTCTTCCACCTGTACCGCGAGAAGGTGGAGGTTTTCCACTCGCTGGTGTGAAGGGATGGGGCGGCAGTGACCAAGGCGAAGCTGGCAAAGAGGTGCCTTCTCCTTGGAAGATGAGAGAAGATGGAATTGCCTATGCACTTCCAATAGATCCTGACAGCTTTAAATAAAACAAGTGAAAATGTAGCAGCCATGGTTCCTTCCGTTCTTGGCTGGTGCAACCCTGGTTCCGTTTTACACCCTGGCTGGGAACCTTGTGTGGGGGTCGGGCCCTTGGGGAGCACCCTAGGCTGGTGCTATAGTCTGTCACCTCCCTAGGAGGCTGGGGGGGGGAGCCTCTGTGGGTGGCAGCAGCCTTTGATGGCACTTGGTGGCTCTTGGAGTGCTCGGCTTGGACCCTACCCGGCTGCTGGGGTGGGGCCGCCTGGCCCTCCTTCCCCAGTTGCTGGCTGACAGTCCTGTTTGCTGACTGCCCCAGGCCAGAGCTCCCCTGGCCTGGCCCCTGTTGGCGACAGCACAGCACCCCCTGCTGGCCCCTCAGCGCCTTTCTTAAGGAGGGGCCCATCCTCTTAGCTGCCGGGAACCCAGTGTGCAGGGAGCCAGCAATGCGGCCACTCTCTTTAATGACCTCCTGCTGGCGAGCCCCGTGCACTGAGCCACGCTGTCTTGCATCCTGCCCACGGCTGCCAGATTAATCTCCCTAAAACACTCCCCTCCTCGTGGCTCTCCCTGATTAAAGGCCCGAGGAGGCTCCTTGCCCGCTGTGTCAGGGCTGCCGGCTACCACCTGGCACCTCAGGCTGTCCTTGAGGTCGCCCTCACCCAAGCCTCAACCCTCCAAGCCCCAGGCTCCTCAGGTGCTGTCCTCACCTTCCCCCGCCCCCAAACCTCCTACCCAGAGGGTGAGGTTCCATGCAGAGAGCACCAGCTTTGGGGCACACACCTGAGTCTGTCCCCATAATGCCGATAACTGCAACCCCCAGATGCCTGTATCTGCGTGTGCTAAGCATGTTCTACGTATGAGCTCACTTAATCCTTTAAACATCTGCGACTCCACGTCCACAAACAAGGAAACAGGGTTAAGTCACAGGTTCCGAACAGGGTGACAAAGGCAGGACAGCTTGTGGCCAGCCCCCTCTTCGGGCTCCTGAAGGCCTGGCCAGGAGCAGGGGAGAGGCTGGTGCCTGCGGGGGCCCAGGACAGAGCTGCCTCACAGTCCTATGAGGAGCTTCTCTGGGGACATCCTGATACTTGGTGTCACTGTCACCACCACCTTGGCCCTCCCTCACCTCCCTCATCCCCCGCTTCTTGTCACTTGCCCACATGAGCTCACTGAGGCACCACGGTCTGTCCATGTCATACTTCCAGAGGCCCACAGTGGGCGCTGTTCTCAGCACTGAGGGCAGGGGGCAGGGCATTCAGCAGCGCCAAGCCTACGGTTGGTCCATCACGTGTGTTCCAAAGGGCAGGCCACGGAGGGGGCATTTCTGGGTGCCCCAGAATCGGTAACAAGGGCCCCCAACACTTGTTAGAAATGAGAAGCTGAAGCAATTCCAGAATGTCAAGGCGAAGTACCTTCTAAAGCAAACGGAGCCCGCAGCTGTGGTGTGTTCCAGCCCATACCGACCCTGGAGGACAGAGCAGATCCGCCCTGCAAGGTTTCCACGGCTGCATCTTTACAGAAGCTGTGACATCTCTTCCCTGGACTGGCGGGTGGGTTCAATCTGCCCACCTTTATATTAGTAACTAAAGACTTAATCCCTGTGCCGCTGGGGCTCCTTCCCACAGCACTGAACGGGACATGGCAGAACTGGCCTGCAGCCAATGGCGTTCCCCAGCCCTCTGCTCCTTCCTCCTCCATCTGTAGGAGGAAGCCTGTGGAGAAGGAGCGAGAAGGGGGACAGTGTTAGGAAGGTAAGGGGGTGGCCCCAACTTCACCCCCATGGGTGCTGCCAAGGAAGGAGGTTGGCACCACACCTCAGGAGGCTCACTGAACCACAATTCCTCGTCAGGGTCTCCTTGAGAGCTTGCCTGCCCCCTCCAGGGGAACCAGGGGCTTCAGCGGGGAAAGGCTTGGAGGGCAAGAGTCTACCTCCAGCAGTTAGAATAAGAGCAGTGACAGCATACCTGGAAAGGTGTCACACCACATGGGTGTCCCCACCCTGGTTCTATGTGACCCTCAGGACAGATTCCACTGACTCCAAGTAAGAGGAGTCAATGGGCTGCCCAGATTCTGGGCAGAGGGAGCTGACTCACTCAGAAGGACTGCGGCCTGTCTGGGTGGGAGGTATGACACTGAACACAGGGGAAGGCTCAGTCCTGTCCAGAGGTGGCCCAGACTAAGCCCAGGCCCAGGAGGGACATGGCCTGTCCCGGGCCTCACCTCACGGCACCAGAGGGAGGAAGGAGAAGGGCTTGCCCCATCCTGCCCTCTGGAGGGAGATCCTGGTGGTGTGGTCAGTGGGTAGCTACACGGCTCACCCCAAGCCTGTGCTGCTCTGTGGTGAGAATCCACCGGCAGCTCCATGGGAGAAAAACGGGCAGTCGTCTCCCATCTAATCTATAGCCTCACAAACCTTCAGAAGCTCTGCAATGAGCAGCTCCCGACTCATCAACAGTGAGTTTTGAGTGACTTTGTGTTTTGAGCTGGCCTGCTCTGAGTTCGAGTGAGGGCCTGTCTTGCAGGCCCAGCAGGATGGGGGTCAGCAGAGCGGGGCACAGTGCAGTGCTTAGAAGGGCTTGGGTGTGCCGGCTGGAACCCACGGTGCCTGAGGCCCCGCGATGGGTGGTGATTTGTGGGGTTTCTGGCCTGAGCGGCTAAGGAAGAAGGACTTAAAGAAGAGCCTTTCAGCTGAAATCTGAAGATGAGGAAAGAGCCGGTCATGTGATTGGCTAGGACAGAGCCGGCCTGGCTCTTCGTGTAGAGGCCGTGAGGTACAAGCATGCTCAGGCCATAGAGGAACAGGAAGCTGGTGAAGGTGCAACGTGATGTGTGCTGGGGAACACGAGAGTAAGTAAGAGGCGAGGTGCGGAGACCAGTGGGAGGAATGGGGGTACTGTGGAAAGGAAACAGGAAGCAATGGAGTGTGACGTCTTCAATTATCTCTCTCCCCTCTCCCCTCTCTCCCCTCTCTCCCCTTTCCCCTCCTCTCCTCCCCTCCCCTCCCCTCCCCTCCCCTCTCCTCTCCTCTCCTCTCCTCCCCTCCCCTCCCCTCCCTTCCCCTCTCCTCTCCTCTCTCTCATTCCCAGAATTTTACTGTCAATGGAAGATTATTTGTTCACATCTACACAGTGACCCCGCAGGAGAAAGACCTGATGATCTGCTTCATTAAAGACTCCAGCCCAGGAGGCTCTGTGGGACAGTTCTGTTGTCACATCAGGTGACAATGAGCTGAAAATCTCCTTATACTGATAAAGGAGTAAGTTACTTCACTTGCCTAACACCCTACTCATGGTGAGGAAACATTTACAAAACACACGCTGTGCTGAAGACATCATTCAACAGCATTTATTGAGGACCTACTATGTGCCACTGTTCTAGGTGGTGGTGGTTGTTAGGTGCTGTCGAATCAAGTACAATTCAGTGACCCTGTGAACAGTAGATGTGAACCCCGTCTTCGCCCACACCACCCTCGCCATCTCTGATACACTTGAGCTTATTGCTGCAGGCACTGTGTCAATCCATCTCATTGAGGGTCTTCCTCTCTTTGCTGACCCTCCACCTTTGTAAACATGATTTCCTCTCCTAAGGAATAACTCTTCCTGACAACATGCCCAAAGCGTGTGAGATGAAGCTTCAGCACTCTTGCCTCCAAGGACCACTCTGACTGCACTTTTCCCAAGACATATCTGTTTGTTCCTTTGGCTGTCCATGGGATATTCAGCACTCGGCTCCAGCACAACCCAGAAAGATACCAATTTTTCTTCTAGCATCCTTACTCATTGTCCAGCTCTCTGACCAATGTCTGGGTTGAAAAGCCTGTTCAGGTTACTGGGGGATCGACCAGTGGGTAAAGGAGATGAGCACCACCCATCATCGGTTTGCCAGGCCAGGGTGGCTGTGTGTTAATGTGATATCGGAAGCTATATCACTGGCATTTCAAATACCATCCGGATGATCCATAGAGGACCAATTTCAGTGGCATTTTTAGAATAAGACCAGGGAGAAAGGTGAGCTGCTCTGGCTGTCAGCCAGTGGAAACCTTACAGATTCCGCAGAACCGTGCCCAGCTTGTCTGGTCTGGACATGTCATCAGGCAGGATTGGTTTTCAGAGGAGGACGTTGCCTTAGGTGAAGTAGAGGTTCAGTATGTTCAAGGGAGACCCTCTGTGAGATGGACGCAAGCAAGCCGGTCATCAGGGGATGGAACAGGACCGGGTGATATTTTATCTGATTGCACCTGAGGTTGCTGTGACCTGGAGCCCACCCAGGCAGCCTGCCTGCCTTTCTGTCGAAACGTGGAGCGCTCCAGAGGATGTCACGCTGCTGACCCAAAGGTAGCACCTCTTTGGCAGTTCGAATCCATCAGCAGCTCCATAGAAGAGAGAGAGGCAGTCTCCCCCTGTGTGATTTTCAGTCTCAGAAACCCAGAGGAGGGTCGGTTACAACTCAGTTCACAAGCAGGCAATGAGAGAGAGATCTTTCTAAAAGAAGGGGCAAAAGTCTCTGCCATGGGCTGGGCTGCTCCCTCTGTGCTCCTTGGCCCAGTGAGGCTGGCAGTTCGGAAGCATCCTTTGCTCCTGGTGAAATCACGAGGGTTCACCCTTCACGAGGGCAGGGACCCTCAGGTGAGGGACGGATGAGAGCACAGGACCAGCTACCTTTTAGAGAGGACGTCAGTAACCCAGGAGTGCAAGCAGTTCGTGCACTCAGCTACTAACCAGAGTTGGCAGTGCAAATCTCTCCAGAAGTGCCTCGGAAGAAAGGCCTCACTCTTTACCGTGAAACATGTCAATGCTGCCAAGTCAAGACCAATGCATAGTGGACCCTTAGTTGGTTTTCCATGGATGTAAATCACATGGAAAGAAACAGGTTTGCAGCGTGAATTCCTATGGACAAGGAAGGTCACCAACACATACATAACCAGTGAAAACTCAGCCACTGAAAACACGACGGAGCACGCACTTCTGCTCTCAGATATGTGAGGTCACCACTTGGAACACTTGTTGCAGAAGATCAAGGAACACAGCCTTCAGTACGGCTTGCATCTCAACGTCAAGAAAACAAAGATTCCTACCATTGGACCAATCGGCAGTGTCATGGCAGGTGGAGAGGAGATTGAAACTATCAACAGCTTCATCTTGTTTGGATTCACAATTAACACTGTTGGTATAGTCAGGAAATCAGGAGACACATTGCACTGGGAAAATCTGTTAGGGACTTCTCCAAATTATTGAGGAGTAATGATGTCAGTGTGAAGACTAAGATGCATCTGATTCAGTCCATGGTCATTCTAATTACTTGCTATTGTTATTCATATGAGAGCTGGGCAATGAATAGGGATGACAGAAGAACTGACACCTTTGAGCTGTGATGTTGAAGAAGTGCACTGAACATCCCATGAATGGCCAATAGAACAAATAAATATGTCTTAGAGAGGGTGCAGCCAGAGTGCTCTTTGGAAGCAAGGATAATGAGGCTTCACCTCACGTACTTTGGGCATGTTGCTAGAAGGGACAGTTCCTTGGAGAGGGACATGATGCTGGGAAGGGTGGCAGGTCGGCAAGAGAGGAAGACCCCCAATCAGGTGGATTGGCATGGTAACAGTTGCAATGGGCTCCAATGTGTAGGGAAGTGTGAGCACGGCACAGGATCGAACAGGGTTCAGATCTGTTGTTTATGGGGTCGCTATGAGTCATAACTCGGTGGTACCTAAAAACAACACGATTCACAGGAAACTCAATGGCAACTGGTTATTGATTGATTCCAAACATTAAACAGTTCCCCAAGGTTAAATAAAATACCCATAGTGAACGACAGTATCATCTCACCCTAGCAAAGTTCAATAAGACAGAAAATGATAAATACTGGCAAGGTTACGGAGAGATTGGAACTCTCAGGCGCTGCTGGTGGGAATGTTACAACCACTGTGGAAAGCCGTTTAGCACTTCCTTTAAAAAAAATTTGAAAATGGAAGTTCCATTTGATCCAGCAATCCCACTACTAGATGTATATACTAAAAGAAATAAGAGCCATGACATGAACAGATTTATGCGCACTCATATTTATTGCAGCATTGTTTACAATAGCAAAGAGAAGCAATCCAAGTGTCCATCCACAGACAAATGCTTGAAGGAAGTATGGTACATTCACGCGGTGGAGTATTATGAAACACGAGGTGGCCTAGTGAGGAAGGAGCTGAGCTGCCAACCCAAAGACAGAAGGTTCAAATCCATCACTTGCTTCAAGAGAGAAAGACAGACAATCTCCTTCTGGGTGGTTTATGCCTCTGAAAACTTGCTGGAGGGTCAAACACAAGTCAATTCTCACTCCACAGCACATAACAGCTACAACAAAAAATGATCAGGAATGTGCAAAACACCGTAAAACACAGAGGCACCCAGAGGACATTACACTGCATGAAATAAGTCTGTCACAAAAGGACAAATACTGAATAACACCATGTATATAACACGACTATTATGAAAAGTTAAAGAAAGGTCCGTATGCAAATAGAGTCAGTCATGCTTGGTGGTCACCAGGGATGGGACGGGAGGAAGAGGGGAGTAAAAGGGAATAAATGGCAGACACTTAACTAAGATGAGAGAGGGGGAAAGCCAAATGTGAAAGGGGTAAGCAGCCATGGAGAACACGGTAATTAACGTTATTAAACAGAATGTGCAGGAATGATTGAATGACAAATATGCTTTGTAAACTTTCCCTCAAATTGCAAAACAGAAATAAAATTTAAAAAACATTCCTGAAGAGATAGGAACTCTTACACACTGTTGGTGGGATCGCAAAATGGTGCAACCACTCAGGAAGGCAGTTTGGCGTTTCCTCAGAAAGCTGAATATAGAAATTCCATATAACCCAGCTATTCCACTGCTTGGAATATACCCCAAGAAAATAAGAACTGAGGCACAAATGCAGACTTGTACACCAAGGTTCATAGCAGCATTATTGACTGTCACAAGAATGTGTAAACATCCCAAATGTCCAACCACAGTCAAATGGATTGAAAAATTATTTCACATTCACATGATGGAATACTATATAGCATGCAGCAACAGTGAGTATGAAAAGCACTATTTAACTTGGAGGGGAATGAAAAGCATTATGCTAGGTGAAATAACTCAGCCCTATAAGGACAAATACTGTAGAAATAAATAACTAGGAAAAGGTGTATGAGGATCCAAGGGTGGAGGGTAGAAGCAGAGAGGTGAGGATGGGTAGGGGGGTAATCATAGGTTTGCACAATTTGAAGGGTAGAGGGAGGGGTAGGTAAAAAAAAAAAGGAAAGATAACAGTGTGAAAAACCAGTATAAAAATAAAAATTTTATTTTAAAAAGTTCCTGGAAGCATCCAGGCGCTTTCTCACTGAGTCGCTCCTTAGAGCTCAGCCACAGGTAGGGTGCGTCCTGATATGGTGTGAGAGCAGCCCCCACCGGAGGTTCTCTCTGAGCCAGGAGCAGGGACGGGTTTCAGTGTGGCGTTGCCTGTCTGGGGAAAAGGCTGGGACAGTTGTGCTCACCAGCCTATCACCCCCATGAAGACTCGGGGCCTGGAGGAAGCCTGCTGGACCTCTGCGACCTGAATGCGTTCATTTAGGGGTGATAATGTTTTGGTTTCCAGAAATGCAACTAAACTGAAAAATTGTTGGCCCACACTGGGGCAAACTATGAGCGTTCCCTTAAGAAGGGTGGCAACTGAGGACTGCGCATCCCCCATATCTGAGCAAAGAAGATTTGCTCATCCTAGAGTTGTAGAGAGAAGCCTTGAATTCTCCCTCCACTCATATCTTCCATTCCTGTGAGCACCTCCACCGTATTCTAAGGGCCCGGGTGTCAGAGACAGCACCCCAAGGAGTTCCTAGACTGATGGAGAGGGTAGTGTCCAGGGACTTGGTAGGGGAGAGGTGCTCTAGGGTATGGGACAGCATGTGCAAAGTCCCTGAGGCACGGAGCTGGAGTCTCCTCTTGGGAACTGCACTTTGTGTAGGGTTTGGGAAGAGAAGTGGCGAGGTTACAGGTTAGAAAGGAAGAAAGCAGGCAGAGAGCTGATGGTTCGCAGAGCAGAGAGGGACTGGATTTCCTCTAGACGAAGCCATGAAAAGGCTTTAACTGAAATGACTCTCCTTGTTTTGAAAGATGGAACTGGAGAGTGGAGAGGAGAGGAAGCTGGAGATGAGAGACCAGCAACACTCCAGCAGAGAGCTGCTGGTGTGAGTTGGGGACTGGATGTGGTATTAGAAGTCTCCAGTATCAGCAAACTAAGATAACGTGGGAGACGTATTTTCAGCTCAACTTAGAGTACCTCCCTCCCCTCTTTTCCTCAGAACACCAATTGATTTTTTTTTCTTTTTAATGTGTTATCCTTTATTTACTTTAGAGGCAGAGAAAACAGAGTGTGAGCGACTTCTTTGGGCTGCAAATTGTTAGTGATGGAGCCAGGATTAAGAACTCTGGCTTGCCAGCTCTCTGTGGATTTGATGATATTTATGTATCCGATGCCCGTTCGCTCTTCCGCTCTGCCAGTAAACAGAGCTGATAAATATGAACAGGGTGGTGGTGGAGAGCTTGCTCCCCTCCAAAGAAGACAAGGCAGCTCAGAAGGCTCATTAGGAGAAAATACTGGATGGGAGTTTTAGAGATTCACCTCTGATGTGAGGGGGAAATTGCATTTTCACCAAAGCCATTATGTAACTGGTGCTAGGGGAAGGGGTGGGGGTGGTCACTCCAGAGCATATGATACCAACTACATATATAAGGTAGCAAGCACACTGGGTGACGGGACACCCCAAAAGCAAAGACAGCTCTGATTCCGTGAGGGCAGAGTCTTGTCGATCTTCCAGAAGCTTCCGGGGTTTGGTGGAAACAGCACCGGCTTCATGACAGGAGAGCACAGCTAGCATTATTACTGTGTGTCTTTGGGTGAAGTCCTTGCCCTCTCTGATCCTCACCATCCTCACTTATTAAATGGAAATAACACCACCAACCTTGCCTTTCTGGGAAAAAAAAATCCAATTTTTCTGCAGTCACTGTATTACTTTTTTATGAGCATAAAGGTAATAACTGTTTATTGCAAAAATTATAAATAAATAAAGCAGAAACTCTGGTAAAGGATGGAGGAAAATGGGAATTACTCAAATCTTCCCACCCAAGGATCCCCACCACCATCATTTCTGCTGTGGGTCCTCCTGACCTCTGCCCTTTGCATGGAAAATTAATTTAAAAGAGAGAATATGATCATGCCATATGGACCTTTTGTATAATTTACTTAACATGAGTTGGGGACTGTTATTCAAAATATATATGTATGTGTGTGTGTGCGCGCGCACGCGCACGCGTGTGTGTGATAATTTTGTTTCTTTTTAAATTGTGAAGATGTTTAAACGTAACTAAAAATAAGCCAGCAAAATGAACACTGATTTGCCCATCAGCAATACACAGAACTTCGAAGGTTTTGCTGCCCCAGCTCTGTCTGATTCCTTCTTTCTGTTACTGCTAATGTTGCAATATTTGAAATCAAATACCAACCCTCACGTCAGATGTCTCTAAAGGAATCACAAGACTGCTCTCTACCAAATAAAACCGACAGCAGCCGCCTGTTGTCGTGGTGGCGAGATGTGGTTGAGGGGATTCTGAAGAGGGTGATCCCCTGCACGACACAGTGAAACCATGGCCGGCCGGGCACCAGGCTTCCTCTTCACAGCTGTGCCCATGGCGACCGTCACTGGGTCAGTCCATCTCAGGAAAGGTCTTCTGATGTTTCATATTCCCTCTGCTTTACCAAACGTCCAGAGATCCACCCTTCCTGTTAACAGGCACAGAGTGAAGGAGATGATGTCATGCCATTCTCCCCTCCTAGAAGCATCCTCACTGCTCTTCTTCCAGCAAAGATTTGTTTGTTTTTTCGGCAGCACAAGGTATAATCAATACAAGTCAAAGACATCATTTCTTCATTGGTATTCTTTATTCCTTCCTGTCCACTTTTCACATGCCCAGTCTTGCCAGCCACCAAGAAAATGACCAAGGGATGCCTTCTTGAGCGGCACCAATGGTTAAGTACTTGACAACTAACTCCAAGTCGGTATGTGGAACAGATCATTCTGGAGGAATGTGCCCTCAGGATTGGGGGAAGACTCATCAACAACCTGCCTTATGCAGAGGATAGAACCTCGCTTGCTGAAACTGAGCAAGACCTGAAGCAATTCTGCGGGACCTTGACCTGCAGAAGGTCAAGGACTGTAGTCTTTAATATGGATCAAAGTTTAACCTCAAAAAGACAAAGATTCTCACCATTGGGCCAATTGACAGCATCACGATAGATAGAGAAGAGATTGAGATTGTTAACAATTTCAGCTTGCCAAGCTCCACAAGTAACTCTCTTGGTACGAGCAGTCAGAAATTCAAAAGATGAATTGCATTGGGAAAGTCTGCTGTCAGGGACCTCTCTAGAGTACTGAAGAGCAACGATGTCAGTCTAGAGACTACGGTGGGCCTCACTCAGGCCTTGGTCTTTGCAGTTACTTGCTATGCATCAGAGAGCTAGACAGTGACTAAAGATGACAGAAAAAGAACTGGAGCCTTTGAGTTGTGGTGCTGGAGAATAGTACTGAGCATACCATGGACAGCCAGGACAACAGAGAGGTCTGTCTTGGAGAGGATGGAAACCAAATTTCTCCTTGGAGGCAAGGATTTTTATGCTCCATCTCACATACTTTGACATGGACAAGAGGGATGAGTCCTTGGAGAGAGACATCATGCTTGGAAGATGAGATGGATTGACATGGTAACTAGGGCCATGGGGGTTAGTGTGTTGGAGTCAGCGAGATTGGCTCAGTCAGGATAGGGCAGAGTTTAGAGCTATCATTCTTAGGGTCGCTATGAGTCATGGGTGACTCAACGACACATAACAACATAACAGAAGTCCGGTGATTCAGAACCTTCACAAAAGCACCTCAGAATACAGACTTAGTTCTCTGCTTCCAAACGCAGAAGTAGCTCAACTCTACACACAAGGTCGCCATGAATCAGGATCAACTTAATGACAACTAACAATTCCAATTTCCCCAATTCACTCAAAAGGCTCTTTTCTTGTCAGTTGGTCGGGTACTCCTAAAGAACCCAAATCAGTTGTTGTTGTTACTGACTTGATTTCAACTCAAAGCAACCCTACAGTACAGAGCCGAGCAGAACCTCCCCCATGCAGTTTCCAGGGCTGAGATCTTTACAGAGCAGACTGCCCCCTGCTTCTCCCTACGGGATCAAACTGCTGACCTTTTGGGTAGTGCCTGAGTCCTTTAACCATTGCGCTACCAAGTCTCTTTTGGGGTTGCTTCTTTGCTGACTCTCTTTCATGACCCTCTGTTGAGAGGCACGACCTGGTTCCCAGACAGTCACTCTTAAGGACTGAGCGCAGAGTCCTCTGGCAGAGATTTGGGGACCCCTGACCTAGTATTTCTAAGGGACAAATTCCTAGAAGGAGACTTCCCAGGTCAGAGCCTATGTAGTTTTTAAAGGGTTTTTAATAGCATTTGACAAGCTGTCTCCTGAGAAATCATACCAATTTCCATTCCTACCAGCAGGGACTGAGAGAATTGGATCCCCCTGGTCAGCCTTGGCTTGTTAATGACAGGGAATCAAAAGAAGAGGTGCAGGTGGGGAGCATCAGGAAGAGAGGACTGGAGTGAGAGGGTGTGGGGTGCCCTTAGTGCCACCCCAGGGTGCCAGCTGCCCAATCTGGGCTTCTGAGAGCCAGAGCCCCCGCCCCCAACCACTGCAACCCACTTAAGTCTTAAAGCAACAATTCATCCGAGACGGAGGAGACGGAAGCTGGAGCCGACTTGATTCTAATTAGGAGCTGCCTTTCCAGAGAAATCAGGAGCTGCCATGGCTGACGGCGAAGGAGAAGAGAAATACGGCAGCCCAGCCGTGTGCAGAGCTTCGCTTCCCTCTGTCCGCTGCATCCACAAGCCAGGGGCCCCCACCCCGAGGCTCTCCATAGAGGGCCTGGATCTCCACAACAAAGACCAAGGGTTTGCTGTTCTTTTTTATTATTATTATTTATTATTTTTATTGTTGTTGTTGTTGTTAATTTTAATAAAAATTTACAGATATTTTTAATTTCCTTACATTCATTGTTGCACTTTTCTCCCTGCCCACCCCTCCCCTCCAGTTCGTTCTTCTCTTTGAAAAGTGAAAGAAAAAGTCTTTGTTATACAATCCCTCCCCCCAAGTCCACTCCACTATTCAGCCTTTGTTGTGGACTCCTGTCATGACAATTGTTGTTGTTGTTATGTGCCGTCAAGTCACTTGCGACTCATAGTGACCCTATGTACAACAGCCCTAAACTCTGCTCTGTCCTGTGCCAATCGCATTGTCTCTGACACTCCCATCCCGATTATCCCAGTCACTGCATCAATCCACCTCATAGAGGGCCTTCCCCTCCTGCGCTGTCCCTCCACCCTCCCAAGCATGATGTCCTTCTCCAAGGACCGGTCTCTCCTCACAACATGTCCAAAGTATGTTAGATGGAGCCTCAGAATGCTTGCTTCCAAGGAGCCACCCGGTTTAACCCTTTCCAGGATGAATCTGTTTGTTTTCCTAGCAGTCCATGGTATTCTCAATACTCTTCTCCAGCACCACAGCTCAAAGGCATCAATTCTCCTTCTATTCTCCTTGGTCATTGTCCAATTTTATTTTATTTTTTTACATATAAAAAAACCTATATGTCATGACAATACCTAATCATATATTCCTTTTAAACAGTTCTCTCTCTCATCTGTTTCAATGCAGTATACATCATTTATCCCATCTTTCTTATTCTCCCCCCACCCCCGATGTCAGTCCCGTTTTACAACAGTGGCACTATGCAGTATTTGTCCTTTTGTGACTGAGATATTTCACTCAGCATAATATCCTCCAGGGTCACCCATTTTAAATAATATTGCATGAGTTCCTTGGTTTTCAATGCAGCGTAGTATTCCATTGTGTGAATATACCAGAGCTTCTCTATCCATTCCTTTGTTGATGGGCACTTAGGTTGTTTCCAACTCTTTGCTACTGTGAACAAAGCCTCGATAAACATGGGTGTGCATGAGGGTTTTTGTTCTTAAGATTTGCTAAGAAAGGGCAGTGTGAGGGGGCATGGAAGGAGGACACGACATGGTAGGAACTTGCCCTGCTTACTATTGTGGTTGTTGTTAAGTGCCATCGAGTTAAGTATGACTCATAGTGACCCTATGAACAACAAATCTGAACCTTGTCTATCCTGCACCATCCTCACACTTTCTGACACACAAGAGCCCATTGCAGCAGTCACCATGTCAATCCACCCGATTGAGGGTCTTTCTCTCTTCGCTGGCCCTCCACCCTTCCCAGCATCAGGTCCCTCTCCAAGGAATAGCAACTCCTAGCAACATGCCCAAAGCATGTGAGGTGAAGCCTCATTATTCTTGCCTCCAAAGAGCACTCCAGCTGCATCCTCTCCAAAACATATCTGTTTGTTATCTTGTCTGTCCATGGGATGTTCGGTGCTCTTCTCCAGCACCACAGCTCAAAGGCATCAATTATTTTTCTGTCATCCTTACTCATTGTCCAGCTCTCAGATGCATAGCAAGTTACTAGAAAGACCATGGTCTGAATCAGACACACCTTAGTCCTCAAACTAACATCATTACTCCTCAGTAATTTAGAGAGGTCCCTAACTGCAGATTTTCCCAATGCTTCTCTTTATTTCCTGACAGCTGGTATTAATGATGTTAATTTTAGATCCAAGTAAGATGAAGCTGTTGTCAGTTTTAATCTCCTCTTCTTTCATCATGATGCTGCCTATCAGCTCAGTGGTAAGAATACTTGTTGTTTTCTTGACATTGAGATGCAATCTACACTGAAGGCTGCATTCCTTGATCCTCTGCAACAAGTGCTTCAATTCCGTCTCACTTTCAGCAAGCAAGGTTGTGTCATCTGCATAACATAGGTAAGCAAGTCAATTCCAACTTGTGGACTCCACGGGACAGAGCTGAGCTACCCTGAAGGGTACACTGGGCTGCAATCTTTATGGAGTGTCATCTTGGAGGAGATATCGTATTTAATGAAATACAGAGTCAGTGGAAAAGTGTATGACCCTCAATTAGATGTGCAGACACAGTGGCCGCGGCAATGAGCTCACACAACAACTGTGAAGATGGCTCAGGACCAGGCAGCGTCTTGTGCATGGGGTCATCGTGAGACAGGGCCAGGGGGACAGCACTCGACCATAGACTTCACTGAAACAGAGTCCAGGTCTTTCCTTCCAAGGAACTGCTTTCACTAAAAAACTTCACCATTGTACTACTAGGATACGTGCTTATAATTAGATTAAATATGATGTCCCTCTCTCAGGTTTCCAAGGATGTAATCCAAAATGAGGGACTGTCCATATGTCTCCCTCAGACCTGGTGGTTGATTTGAACTGTCAACCTTTGGGTTTGCAGCACAGCTCCAATGCGCTATTAACTATACCTTCAGAACTCCCTAATGAGTAACTCCCCATGGTCTTCTCAATCACCTGCTCCACATCAGAGAGCTGGGCAATGAATGAGGATGATGATGAAATAAGAACTGATGTCTTAGAATTGTGGTGCTAGAGAAGAGTGATGAATATCCCATGGACTGCCAAAAGAACAAACAGGTGTGTCTTGGATAAAATGTAGCCAGAGCGCTTCTTGGAGGGAGAGTTGATGAAGTGTTGTCTTTTATACTTTGGAAAAGCAGCTAGGCGAGGCCATTTGCTGGAAGGGGACAGAGAAAAAGAGGAAGATCGCCATCATCGAGATAGATGGACAGGGTCACTTCAGCAATGAGCTCGTGTGTCAGAGATGATGAGGAGGCACAGGGTAGAGAAGGGTTCGTGTTGGCCGTTGATAGAATCAATATGAATCTAACTGGACTGACAGTGCCTAACAATAACAAGGTATTATTATTTATTTTTGCCACCAATGTGTTATTATTTATGGATTGAGGCTCAATGTCAAGAAGACAAAGATTCTCACCACTGGACCAATTGGCAGCATCAGGATGGATGGTGAAGAGATTGAGATTGTACACAGCTTTAGTTTGCTTGGTTCCACAGTCAACACTCTTGGCACCAGTAGCCAGGAAATTAAAAGGTGCATTGCCATGGGAAAGTCTGCTGTGAGGGACCTCTCCAAAGTACTGAAGAGCAATGGTGTCTCTCTGGAGACGAAGGTGCATTTGATACAGGCCATGGTCTTTGCAATCACTTGTTATGTATCAGAGAATTGGACAATGACCAAGGAGGATAGAAGGAGAACTGATGCCTTTGAGCTGTGGTGCTGAAGAATTGAGAATACCATGGACTGCTAGGAAAACAAACAGATTTGTCCTGGAAAGGGTTAAACCTGGTGGCTCCTTGGAGGCAAGGATTCTGAGGCTCCATCTAACATACTTTGGACATGTTGTGAGGAGAGACCGGTCCTTGAAGAAGGACATCATGCTTGGGAGGGTGGAGGGACTGCGCAGGAGGAGAAGGCCCTCTATGAGGTGGATTGATTCAGTGACTAGGATAATCAGTATGGGAGTGTCAGAGACAGTGCAATTGGCACAGGACAGAGCAGAGTTTAGGGCTGTTGTACATAGGGTCGCTATGAGTCCCAAGTGACTTGACGGCACATAACAACAACAAACAACATAGTGTAGAAGCTAACATTTGTTTCCAGTTTGTCAAAAATATACAAAATTAAGATACCTTTCAGGCTAAGCTGTGCACAGAATTCATAGCAGTGGAGAGCAGGCTTCACATGCTGGGGGAGGTAGAAGGCTCTTTCTGGGTTGGAGACCACCTGCTTTGCTGCTCTTGAACTTGCCTTCTGTTGTTTTTACTCTATTATAGTCACAGCTGCACTTGAGTACAAGTAAGCCTCAGGATAATGGTTATCCACTCAACAAAGCCACTTCAACAGGTAGCAGTAGCACAGGCTAGCCTCATGTGAGGACCACATGGAGTCCCTGCTACGGATCCAGAACTTCCTTGAATACTATGTCTTTTCTGGAAAGGTGGCTAAGGCTAGATGATTTAGAGGCAAAATCAGAGAAAGAAAGAGGTGAGGGAGATTTGGCTATGAGATTACAAGCTTGTAGAGGCTGGCCAGCTCCAAGCCCACAGATCAATATCAGCTACAGGCTTCTCATGACTCTTGCAGCTCCAAATGTAGAGGAAGCCAAGACCAAATGCCAGCCTGCTCCCAGTTTATAAGGTCAACAAAGTCAAGACAAGAGCATGCCACTAACTCAAGTCCAAATAACCGGACATCAGATGGTGACATCAGACGCAGGATTCAGATCAAGTGAAAACAAGAAAGTTTTGTCACATGTCCATATATATTTGATGCAGGTTACCCGTAAAAAAAGTCTCTTTCAATTAATTGGCTGCTCATAGCAGATCTCATCATGGAGATTACATTATTTCAGCTCTCATCAAGGAAATGACAAATCTATGACAGCCAAAGCAGAGGACCACAGACAGACAAACCAGGGGACCACAGACAGCCAAGCCAAGGGACCACAGACAGACAAGCAAACCAGGGACCACAGAGAGACTGCCAAACCAGCAGACCACAGACAGATAAACCAGGGGACCACAGACAGATAGACAACCAGGGAACCATAGACAGACAGCCAAACCAGTGGACCATAGACAGACAGATAGCCAAACCAGGGGAACCTTAGATAGACAGTTAAACCAGGGGACTACAGACAGACAGTTAAACCGGAGGACTACATCTAGACAGCCCAACCAGGAGACCAAAGACAGACAGCTAAGCCAGAGGACCACAGACAGTCAGCCAAACCAGGGAACTATAGACAGACAGACAGCCAAATCAGGGGACCACAGACCGCCACACCAGAGAACCACATACAGACAGACAGCCAGCCTGCCTTAACTGTTACTCTGTCATGGCTGTTGGTAGGTGCCGTCAAACCAGCTCTGCCTCATAGTGATCCTAAGAACAACAGACCTGACCCGTGCCCTGTCCTGTGCCATCCTACGTTCCTTGACTAGCTCAAGCCCGTTGCTGCTGTGTCAATTCATCTTGTTGGGGGCCTTCTCTTTTGCTCACCCTCTACCTTTCCCATCCCGAAGATGATGTCTTTTTTCTAGCAGAGGACACCTCCTGACAACATGCCCAAAGTATGTGAGGCCACATTTCACCATTCTTGCCTCCAACAAGCACCCTAGCTACACTTCCTCAAGACAGACTTGTTTGGTTTTTTAAAAAAGTCTATGGGATGTACAGTGGTAGCTCTGGTGGCCTAGTGGCAAGAAGCTGCACTGTAATCCCAAAGGCATATGGTTCGAGGCCACCAGCTGCTCTGCGGAAGAAGAATGAACAATCTCCTCCCGTGCGATTAACTGCCTCTCAAAACCTGCTGGAGGGCCAGATAAAGGGTCGTTTCCAGATCTCCAGTAGACAACAACAATGGGGTGTTCAGTACTCTTCTCCAACACCAGAATTAAAAGATAACCATTCTTCTGTCATTACACTGTTATGTGCATCAAGTCAGAACCACCTCATAGCGGAGCCTCCAGCTGCTTTTCAGAGATGAAATTCCCCAGGAGGAGATTGGTGGTCTCTAGCCTCATGCCCTTGGATGTAACTTCTTACCACTGAGGCACGAGGGCTCACTTACGTCAGTAGGTGGTGGTTAGCTGTAACGGAATCAAGAACAACTCATAGTGACCCTATGAACAACGGATCTGAACCCTGTCCTATCCTGTGGCATCCTTATCAACTCTGACATAATCGAACCCTTTACTGCAGTCTTGTTGAGGGTCTTCCTCTCTTTTGCTGACCCTCCACCTTTCCAAGCATGATGTCCATTTCCAAGGAATAGCCTTTTCTAACAAGATGCCCAGAATATGTGAGACGAAGGGGCACTCTGGCATCACCTTCTCCAAGACGTATGCGTTTGTACTTTCAGCAATCCATCATAGATGGTGTTTAACACATTGCTGCATGCTTTTAAATTGGCGACCGTGCTTAGAAACACACTTTTTTCTAGGTATTACCGTCATTTGTGGCAACATGTTAAGTGAAGAGTATACAGATCCTAGATCATGGTAGATTCTCCCCTGGATAAACAGAAGTTTTCAAGCAAAAATTCAGAAACAGTTTCACAATCTGTTTCTCCTTATTGTTGTTATATGCCATCAAGTCTCTGTGACTCAAAGCAACCCTAAGTACAATAGCTTTGAATCTTGTCCTGCCCTGAGCCAGTCTCACTATCTCTGATATACCTACCACCATTACCCCAGTTAGTGTGTCAATCCATGTCATCCGGGGTCTTCCTCTCTTGCACCATCCCTCCACCCTTCCAAACATGATGTCTCTCTCCAGGGACTGGTCCTTCCTGGTCATATGCACAAAGTATGTGAGATGGAGCTTCAGAATCTTTACCTCCAAGGAACAGCCTGGTTTCACCTTCTCCAGGTTAAACCTGTTTATTATCTTGGCAGTCCAGGGTACATTCAATACTCTTCTCCAGCACCATAGCTCAAAGGCATCAATCAGTCTCTGTCAACTCTAGTCATTGTCTAGCTCTCTGATGCAAGCAATTGCGAAGACCATGGTCTGAATCAGGTGTACCTTAGTCTCCAGACTGACATCGTTGCTCTTTAGCACTTTGGAGAGGTGTCCAAAGAGAAGCCTCACTTTAGGGAGGTTTTGGAGGCAAGGATGGTGAAGCTTCATTTCATATACTTTGGGCATGTCGCTAGGAGGGGCCAGGCCTTGTGAAAGGATATCATACTAGGAAAAGTCAGCAAAAGAGAAGAAGACCTTCGTGAGATGGATTGACATGTAACTCTAACCATGGGCTCAAGTGTATCAGAGATGGTGAGATGGCACAGAATAGGATAAAGTTCAGATCTGTTGTTCCTAAGGTCACTAGGAGTCGTAGTTGACTTGATGGCATCTAATAACAGCATGATGTTAGCACAGGGAGAGATTGTAAAATAAATGAGTGGAGCAGAGAGTGAAATGAGTAAGTGAAACAGGCACAAAAGAAGTATAATTTAGTGAGGAAAATTCCACACAAGAGGTATTTACAAAGTGCTCACAGCGCATAGGAGAGAGGCCAACATACTCTCTCCTCCAGTAACTCTTTTTGGACTTCCTCATCTGTATGCGCATGGCAGGCAGGGGCAGAGAAGATGGGAACAGTGTCTTTCCCAAAGTTCCATCCTGGGAAGGTGTTAGTGAAGGCAAATGGGAGGAAGAGGACCTGGGGAGAGAGAAACAAAGTCAAGGACAAAAGGTGTGGAGAAACAAGGCTCTATGTAGACCAGAAACCCAAACCCATTGCCATAGAGTTGACTGACCTATAGTGACTGTATAGTCAGAGCCAAACTGCCCCATTGAGCCCTCAAGGCTGTAGATCTCTACAGAAGTCGACTGGGAGCAGCCTGACTGGTGTATTCAAGTTGCCATCCTTCTGGTTAGAGCCAGATCCATAATCACTGTGGCCCAGAGCTCCTCCTGTGTAGATCAGGTGGCTTCATGTCTGAGTACCAGGAAGACTACATGTCCCAGCCTCGCTACAGGTCTACAAGGTCTTGTGACTTTCACTAATAAGATCTGAGAGGAAGTGATATCACTTCTAGTCTGACCCATAGAAATGTCCTGTTGATCCTCCACTTTCTACATTGACCCAAGAGCAGGGTCAATCAACTCTTTCGGTAAAGACCTGAGAGTAAAAAGTGTATATTTTGCAGTTTGTACAGTCATTGTTAGAATTTTTCAAGTCTGTCTTTGTAGAACTAAAGGAATTACATAAATGGTATGACTGTGCACTAATAAAACTTTATTTACAAAAGCAGGTTAGCCATAGTGACATTTGCTTGCTAAACAACTTGCCTCCGGAAACTTTATGAACTTTGATAAATGTAGAGAGTTGTACGGGGGCTTCAGGACTTTTGTTTATAGGGTCGCTATGAGTCGTGCTAGACAATCAACAACAACATCCTCAACCATACAATGGCATTTGACTGTATGGATTACAACAAATTGTAGCTAACCTTGAGAAGAATAGGGGTCCCAGAACACTAAATTGTGCTCATGGGAAACCTATACTTGGAGCTGGAAGCTATCAAAACAGAGCAGAGAAACATTGCAAGGTTCAGGACCAGGAAAGGTGTGAGTCAGGGATGTGTCCTGTCTCCATACCTTTTCAATCTATATGCAGAACAGATAATCTGGGAGGCTGGCCTCTGTGAGGAGGAGTTTGGCATCAGGATTGGAGGAAGAATCATTAAGGACCTGCATTATGCAGATGACACAACCTTGCTTGCTGACACAGAGGAGGACATGAGGTGTATGCTGCAGAAGGTCGAGAACTGTAGTCTTCAATATGGATTTAAGCTCAACATCAAGAAAACAGATTCTCACCACTGGGCTGATTAGCAGCTTCATGATAGAGAGAGAAGAGATTGAGATTGTTAATAACTTCAGTTTGCTTGGTTCCACAATTAACACTCTTGGCATCAGCAATCAGAAAATCAAAAGACCAATTGCATTGGGAAAATTTGTTGTCAGGGACCTCTCCAGAGTACTAAAGAGCAATGAGATCAGTCTGGAGACTAAGGTATGCCTGACCCAGGCCATGGTCTTCACAATTACTTGCTATGCATCAGAGAGCTGGACAATAACTAAGGATGATAGAGGAAGGATCGATGCTTTGAGTTGTAGTGCTGGAGGAGAATGCTGAACATCCTATGAACTGCCAAGAGAACAAACAGGTTTGTCCTAGAGAGGCTGAAATGAGGCTTCTTCTTAGACAAAGAATTTTGAAGCTCCATCTCACACTTTAGGCATGTGGCCAGGAAGGACCAGTCCTTGGAGAAGGATGTCATACTTGGAAAGGTAGAGGAACAGTACACAAGAGGAAGGCCCAGGTTAAAATGGACTGACTCAGTGAGTGGAGAAATGAGATTAGGACCGTAAGAGACGATGAGATTGGCTGAGGCTAGTCCAGGGTTCAGAGCTAAAATACATACAGTCACTATGTCTCACAGATGACTACATGGCCACATAACAACAACATCGTAGAGGGGCTCTGGTGGCTTAGTGGCAAGAAGCTGAATGCAATTCCAAAGGCATGCAGTTTGAGGCCACCAGCAGCTCCATGAGAGAAAGATAAGAAATCTTGTCTCGTGCAATTACCTGCCTCTGACAACCTGTCAGAGAGTCATCTATAATTTGGTTCTGACTCCAAGTTACACAACAACATCCTGGAGGATGGTGGAGTTCCCAAAAGAAGGAATCTGAGATTCTGTACAACTGTGCAGAGGTACAACCACCTACTTCATTCCATTCAACTTTCTTTCAATTGTGGTGTTAGTGTGAAATATTGGGGACTGTGTTTTACAACAGTGAGCATGCTTGACTAATAGGGAGGGCTTCAGAGAGGAGAAGACGTTCATCTTGGCTTTGCCAAAAAGAAAGAAACTAGCCAGATAAACAAGGTGTTGCTGTTTTTGTCGTCATTGTTGTTGTAAGGTGCTGTCGAGCCAAGTTCTACTCCTAGTGAGCCTACAAACAAAAGATCTGATCCCTGTTATATCCTGAGCAATCCTCACACTTTCTGACACAAAAGAGCAGCAGTCACCGTGTCAATCCACTTGGTTGAGAGTCTTCCTTCTCTTTCGCCAACCCTCCACCTTTCCCAGCACCATGTACTTCTCCAAAGTATGTCAGAAGAGACATTAAAGATTACACTGGATCATCAAGAAGCCATAACAAAAGAAAAACATGTTGAAGAGAAAGAGCTGAACAGAAGATTTCAAAGAGCAGCTCAAGTGGACAAAGCAAAGTATTATAATGGAATGTGCAGAGAGGCAGAATTTGAGAATAAAAAAGAGAAAAGAACTCGCTCTGCATTTCTCAAGTTGAAAGAAGGGGAAAACAAATTTAAGCCTCATGTTGCAATATTGAAAGATGCTATGGGCAGTATATTGAATGACACAGAAAGCATCAAAAGAAGATGTAAGGAATACACAGAGTCACTGTACCAGAGAGAATTGATTGACACTGAAATATTCCAGGGAATACCATATGAACAGGAGCCAATGGCAATGAGGGAGGAAGTGGAAGCTGCATTTGAAGGCATTGGCAAAAAATAAAGTCCCAGGAATCAAAAGAATACCAATTGACTTGTTTCAGTTAACAGAATGCATTCTTGGATGTGCTCACCAGTCTATGCCAGGAAATTTGGAGGACAGCTGTCTGGCCAATGGATTTGAAGAGGTGTATGTTTGTTCCCATTCCCAAGAAAAGTGACCCAACCAAATATGGAAACTATCAAACAATATCATTAATTTCACATGTAAGCAAAATACTGCTGAAGAGAATTAAAAAACAGCTGGAACAGTACACAGATAAGGAACTGCCAGAAGTGCAAGAAGGATTTAGAAGAGGCTGTGTGACCAGGAGTACCATTGCTGATGTCAGATGGATCCTGGCTGAAAGTAAGGAATACCAGAAGAATGTCTATCTGTGCTTCATTGACTATGCAAAGGCATTTGACTATGTTGTTGTTGTTATGTGCCGTCGAGTCATTTGCAACTCATAACGACCCTATGTACAACAGCCCTAAACCCTGCTCTATCCTGTGCCAATCGCATTGCCTCTGACACACCCATCCCGATTTCCCCAGTCACTGAATCAATCCACCTCATAGAGGGTCTTCCCCTCCTGCGCTGTCCCTCTACTCTACCCAGCATGATGTCCCTCTCTAAAGACCTGTCTCTCCTTACAACATGTCCAAAGTATGTTGGATGAAGCCCCAGAATCCTTGCCTCCAAGGAGTAGCCTGGCTTAACCCTCTCTAGGATGAATCTGTTTGTTTTCTTGGCAGTCCATGGTACATTCAATACTCTTCTCCAGCACCACAACTCAAAGGCGTCAATGCTCCTTCTATCCTCCCTAGTCCTTGTCCAACTCTCTGATGCATAACAAGTGATTGCAAAAACCATGTCCTGTATCAGGCTGACCTTAGTTTCCAGAGAGACACCGTTGCTCTTGAGTACTTTAGAGAGGTCCCTAACAGCAGACTTTCCCATCGCAATATGTTTTTTGATTTCCTGGCTGCTGGTGCCAAGAGTGTTGACCGTGGAGCCAAGCAAACTGAAGCTGTGAACAATCTCAATCTCTTCGCCATCCATCCTGATGCTACCGATTGGTCCAGTGGTGAGAATCTTTGTCTTCTTGGATCATAAAAAGTTGTGGCTGACATTGAGAAGAATGGAAAACAAGGTAAGGAAGGACATTTTTAGAGAAGGAGGGATTTATATGAGTCAACCAACGGAAGAGTGGAATGTAGCATGGAAAATATAAAGCTACGCTGCAAAAGAGTGTAAAGATAGGTCACAAGAGATTGGAAAGGAAGCGCTGGGTTGAGTGTGTGATGGAGAAAGCATAGGAGTAATAGAACTGTTCTGTGCTACTAATCGCTTTGTTGGTCCCGAGTCACATTTGAAGTCTCTCCATCTCTGTGCCTTTATCTAAGTGGTACCCTCTGCCTGGCTTACTCCCTTACTTGAAACTCTCGCCCCACCACCATCTGCTTGAATGTCACTCTTTCTTCAGGACTTAAGTTTGTGTTTGCTCTGCTGTGTTGGGAGATGACAGAGAAAAGCAGAAAGAGTTCAGGCTTTGAACACAGAAAGTCCTGGGTTCAAATTCTACCACTGTTAATGTTGTTATTGTCGTTAGGTGGCATCTTGTTGACTATGACTCAGCAGTCCTATGAACAACAAATCTGAACCTTGTCTCTGTTGATAGAAGATACGATGCAACAACGTATTGCATATAAAGGAGCCAGGACTTGTTGAATTTGAAAGCTGTCTCATATTCATGGTCGTTCCCCATAAGAAGCAATTCTCAAATTAAGAAATTACTTCCAGGTAAGGATCAAAGAGAGAGCTACTCTCGGGAAAGTGGTTTATAGATTAATCCTGTGGTGTGACTGTTAAGTTTTTTGTTAAGACTTCAGAAAGATTTAAGAGGTGCCTTGTAGATCTTCACAGACAGACAAAAGCATTCTAAGAATAATAATAGCATGTCTTGAAGCCCCTTTCTATGAAACAGCAGGGCTTACGTGAATCGTGAATCATAAGGCATTGTCCCACAGCAACTTTACCAATAATCGAAAGGAGAGGGAGAGGGAGAGTGTGGGATATTTGTGAAAAGAGAGAGATTTTTAAGAGTGGCTTTTATCTAAAATGTATCTGATTCATAAGAAACCCACAGAGTTTTAAAGGCATTTTCTTAGCTTTCAATGGAAGAGGAATCACTAACTGATAGGGGAGGGATTGTAATGCTTAAATTGCAATGGGAAAGAAGCAGTCTAAAAAAAAAAAACAAAACAAACCAACTACTGGACTTCAAGCACAGATTATTTCTCATGGAAATACAAGGATGAATCAGATGAGGAGAACTGAGAGTGCAGAACCAAGAGCCATGAAGAATCCCTCTCAGGTAGGAGGCGTGAGTACTAATCCAGGAACTCCAGCAAGTACCCAAGCCAATGTCAGAAATACAAGAATCCTCACAACAGGACCCATAGCAGCAGATAGATGGGCGGGGGGGAATGAAGTTGTCAATAATTTCATCTTACTTGGATCCATAATCAGTACCCTTGATCCCAGCAGTCAGGAGATCATTGCTTTGAGAAACTCTTCTGTCAGGGACCTCTCCAAATTACTGAATAGCAATGATGTCAGTTTGAAGACTAAGGTGCACCTGTCTCTTCTTTTTTTTTTTTAAATTGTGATTTTAATGAAAGTTTCTAGAAAAGGTGCCTTTTCATTCATGCATTGTTGCACATTTTCCTCATTACTCCTTCTTTTTCCCTCTCCCAGTTCACTTTCTTACTTTTTCGTTAATATTCATTCATTGTCACATGCCATCATCTTTTTAATCACTAGACTATGTGTCCGAAAGCTGGGCAATGAATAAGGATGACAGAAGAATTGATGCCTTTGAACCGTGGTGTTGGAGAAGAAGACTGCCAAAAGAACAAGCAGATATGTCTTAGAGAGGATATAGCCAGAATGTTCCCTGGAGGCAAGGATGGCAAAGCTATGTCTCACGTACTTTGGGCATGCCGCTAGGAGAGGCTTGGAGAAGGACATCATGCTTGGGAAGGTGGAGGGTGAGAGAAAGAGAGAAAGGCCCTTCATGAGATGGATTGGCACAGTGACTACAGCAATGAACTCAAGGATGTCAGAGATTGTGAAGAAGGCACAGGATAAGACAGGGCTCAAATCTGTTCTTCATAGGCTCATTATGGGTTATCCTGGACTCAAAATCAGCAAACAGCAACCACCTAGACCAGTGCCTGCCTCTGGCTCCCTTTCAATATAAGAATGTCCGTGGCCTAGTTCATGATGCTGTGATGGGGTAGGGGGTTGTTGTTGTTGTTGTTGTTGTTATGTGCCGTCGAGTCGTTTGCGACTCATACCGACCCTATGCACAACAGCTCTAAACCCTGCTCTATCCTGCGCCAACTGCACCGCCTCTGACACACCCATCCAGATTACCCCAGTCACTGAATCAATCCATCTCATAGAGGGTCTTCCCCTCCTGCGCTGTCCCTCCACCCTCCCAAGCATGATGTCCCTCTCCAAGGACCCGTCCCTCCTGGCAACATGTCCAAAGTATGTCAGACGAAGCCCCAGAATCCTTGCCTCCAAGGAGTAGCTTGGTTTAATCCTCTCCAAGATAAATCTGTTTGTTTTCCTGGCAGTCCATGGTACATTCAGTACCCTTCTCCAGCACCACAGCTCAAAAGCATCCACTCTCCTTATGTCCTCCCTAGGGTAGGGGGTAGACAACGTATTTCCTTATTTCACTGAGCATCCTATTGAGATGAAAGACATTCAAGGAGCTGAAGTCAAGGTCTCCATCTGAGAAATGGACCCCATGCCTGTGTCTGATTTAGGTGGCAAGATCCTAGAATTTGCACTGATGCCATAAAAAGAAGTTCTGAGGGAGGACAATGAACATATTTGGTGTGCAGCGGTGGGGGATGGAACCATTATAAATCTCCATGACCAGAGGGCAAATGATGGCAGATTGTACATTAAAAAGATGATTTCACAGCTTCTCCTTACAGTGTGACAGCCAGTCTTCTTCCCTTAACCTGATTGGGCTTTGATCGATAGAGTACAGTAAAAGTGACACACATGACTTCTGAAACCGGTTCATACAATGTGTAACTTCTTAGAATTTGCTACCATATTGTAAGGAAGCTCAGACCACATGGGGAGCCCATATGTA
Organism: Elephantulus edwardii; assembly: GCF_000299155.1. Lineage (NCBI taxonomy): Eukaryota > Metazoa > Chordata > Mammalia > Macroscelidea > Macroscelididae > Elephantulus > Elephantulus edwardii. The sequence continues at coordinate 10,502,284 of NW_006399836.1, forward strand.
GGTGCTTGGATTATCAGCTGTAAGGTAGGCTCCAGTCACCCAACAAGGAAATGAGAAAGCTACAAAAATTAATTACTCTAGCTCCATACTATAATCCACAAAGAAATTTTCTCCCTGCATCCTTGTTTGATGAGTAGGGCACTTTGGTCACCTAGTGGGTAAAAAGTTCCACTCAACGGCACATAACAACAACAACTCAAAGGCAGGCAGTTTGAATCCACCGGCTGCTTTGGTGGATAAAGATGGGCAATCTCTTCCCCTGTGATTTACAGCCTCTGAAAACCCATTGGAGGGTCAGCTATGAGTTAATTCTGACTCAATAGCAAATAACAACAACACTTTGATGAGTAGTGGCTGGGGTCTTAAAAGCTTGTGAGTGGAAATCTAAGGTGCAAGAAAGAGAGAAGAAGAGTGAGGAAAAGATTCTTAATCTCAAGGACTAATGGATCAGTGAACTTGAGTCAGCAAAAGAACTAGATGGTGCCTGGTTGCTAATCAAGAGCACTTTTAAAAGGATCATATGCAATGAGTTCAGTGAGATTGTTCTATAGTTTCCACACTCTGTTGGGTCACCCTTCTTTGGGATAGGAACAAATACAGATCTCTT
>NW_006399836.1:10504342-10546244 GCF_000299155.1 Elephantulus edwardii
GGTAGATTGATTCAGTGACTGGGATAATCAGGATGGGAGTATCAGAGACAGTGCTACTGGCACAGGACAGAGTAGAGTTTAGGGCTGTTGCACATAGGGTCACTATGAGTCACAAGCAACTCGATGGCACATAAACAACAACAACAACATGCAATGAGAGAAAACTCTGTGTGACAAAACTCAGAATCATACAAAGGCTAGGCTTACCAGTCTGATAGAGACTGGTGGAACCATAGAGATTCTGATCCTGAAACAGAATTCGCCCCTGTAATTTAATGTTCATCCACACAATAGGTAGGCCTATTAGGTGATTTCCAGCAGAATGTAGAAATGATCAAACAATATCGTTAATATCACTCACAAGCAAAATATTCTTAAAGATCATTCAAAAACACCTAGAACCATACATAAAGAACTGGCCAATATGGTGTAGACAGAATTGGCTGGATTTAGAAGAGACTGTTGCACCAGGGATATCATTTCTGATACCAGATGGAGCCTGACTGAAAGCCAAGACTACCAGCAGACTGTATTGTGCTTTATTGACTAAGCAAAGGCTTTGGACTGTGTGGATCATGACAAATAAAGGCTAACATTGAGAAGAATGGAAATTCCAGAGCAATTGATTGTGCTTGTAGAAAATCTATACATAGACGAAGGGGCAATTGTGAGAACAGAGCAAGGGAACATTACGTGGTTTAAAATTATGAAAGAAGTATATGCATTCTTTTTCCATACCTATTTAATCTGTATGCTGATCAAATATTAATTGAGAAGCTGGACGCTATGAAGAGGAAGGTGGCTTCAGGATTGGAGGAAGACTCATCAATAACCTTCATTATGTAGATGACACACTTTGCTTGCTAAAAATAAGGAGGACTTGAAGCACTTGCTGCAGATTATACACTAGAGCCTTCAATATGAGGAGATCAGGAGACACATTGCGCTGGAAAAAATCTAGAGTCAAGGCCCTCTACAAATTATTGAGGAGTGATGATGTCAGTTTGAGGACCAAAGTGCACTTAATCCAGACCATGGTCTTTTCTGTCACTTGCTATGTATCTGAGAGCTGGACAATGACAAAGGACGTCAGAGAATTGTTGCCTTTGGACTGTGATGTTAGAGAAGAGTGCGGAATATATCCCATTGACTGCCAAAATAATAAGCAGATATATCTTGGAGAAGGTGCAACCAGAATGCTCCTTGGAGGCAAAGATGATGAAACATAGTCTCACATATTTTGGGCATGTTGCTAGAAGTTATTCCTTGCAAAGGGACCTTATGCTTGGAAAGGTGGAAGGGCAGCAAAAGAGAGGAAGACTCTCAACCAGATGGGATGACACAGTGACAAAGACAATGGGCTTGAGTGTGTCAGAGATTGTGAGAATGGCTCGGGATAGGACAGGATTCAGATCAGTTGTTTATAGGGTCACTCTGAATTGTACTGGACTCAACGGCACCTAACAACAACAGGTGATTAATAATGGCAGGAAAGAACTCACTCATTAGAATAATAATCCAACATTATTCAAAGATGAAAAAAGACAACATTTGCCCAGGGATAAAGCGCAAATAAAGGCTGGAACAGAAGGCGGAATGAAAATGGGAAACACAGAGAGAAGCGTGCAAAGTGTGGTTACAATATGGGTATTGTAATCAATGTCACAAATCGTGATGTGTATGCATGGTTGGACAGAAAACCAATTAGTGCAGTTCCACTCACATCACAATTAAAAGTTAATTGGAAAAGGCTCTAGCTCCCGCTACCATATAACTACAATGGCAGGAGAGGCCCTGGCTGAGAACCACAAAGCTGAGCCATCAACATGCAGAACCACGAGCGAGAACTGTAATAATACGTGATTGTCACTGTTTGCAGTGGTTTGTAACACAGCCTAGGAAGCCAGAGCAACTCACGCTGGATCCAAGAATAAGATCAAGTGGGGTAAAAAGGGAGCACATGTGGGCGGCAGGAGGCAAGGAGAAATAATGCTTCCATCTCAACTACCCAACCGCTGTCGCTGTCACTGTCACCATGTTGACCCTGACTTGTGCTGACCTGCACACAAAGGTGTGAAATGCTACCTGGCCTGCTATCAGCTCTCATCACCTCAGGCTGTTACATTGGTTGACCCTAAGGATTTTATTAGCTGATTTTTGCCAGTCGATCACCAGCCCTTTCTTTCCTAGGCCATCTTAGTCTGGAAGCTCCACCGGTATCTGTTCAGTCTTCATGTTGTTAATGTTGTTGTGTACACCATCGAGTTGGAACTGACCCGTAGCTGACCCTCCTGCAGGTTTTCAGAGACAGTTAAATCACACAGGAGGAGATTCTCCCATGGTGCATCTGGCAAATTCAAACCACACGCCTCTGGGATTGAGCACAGCATCTTAACACCAAGCCACCAGAGATCCTCCCATAGCAACACACAAATAACACTGGCAGTTAGACAAGGACAGCTCCAGACTGAGTCTCCAGTGTCCTGTATGGAAGGTGAGAATTCTACCACTTGACCCCACTGCTCCATCAAATGTGAGAATGGTTACCCTTGGTGGACAGTGTTTGGTGGAGTCCCCCAATTAAATAAAACAAGCTTGGAAGCAGAAGTGGCATCCACTTCCGATATAGCTTGCCTCTGGAAACCCCTATGAACCTGGAGAAAGGACACTTATACAAGTGTCCAGGTCTTTCATTCATAGGGTTGCTATGAGTTGCCTACAACTCGACGGCACTTAACAGCAACAACCACCCCACTCCTAGGTAGGTAGATTCTTCTATCATACCGCTTTCTTTATTTCTAGTTTTACAAAAAAATAACCTAGTTCTACTTGGGGGCAGGGTGTTGTATCTGTTTTTCCTTCCTCTTGTCCCTTTTCACACTGCTTTTCCCTCTCACCCAATTTTCTCACAGGATTCTCTTCTCTGTTGTCATTTGCATATTGGAGTGGAATGCTGCCTGTTCAGCCTAAGACGTCTGCTTTTTCTCAGAACTGTGGTCTCTCTAGCCCTGTGAGCTCCCCTGTCTCTGGTTCCTTTTTCTTCTCTTCCTGTTTGTGGTTTCTCTTCTCTTCTTTTCCCTTTCTGCCTCCTCTCCTCCTCCTTCGAACTCCGTGGCCCTCCAGTCTCCTCCTAGCATTTCCTCCTCTTCTGCAGTGCTTCCTCTAACTAGGTTGTGAATCTTGTCCGCCTCGGAGCCAGGACAACCTGTAAAGTGGAGGCTCCCGGAGGGCCATGCTGTGATCTTTTATTTTTACAACGTCCTTGGATGGATTGAGGTACTTGTGCAGGGTGGGGTTTCGTGTGGCATGGGAGGGGACCAAGATGACGAATAGCACTTGCATTAATATAGGTCATTGCCAAGCAGTGTCCCAGTGGTCCCTGAGAGAGCAGCACCTCCCTATCACCTGGGGCCCAGCTCTGAGCGATGGCTGCATCGACTCCAGGAAGCTGTGCAGAGCAAACCCATGTGCATGACAGGGGCGAGGGACCTGCACGGATCTTCCTTCTGGAACCAGTAGAAGGTGCTTCTTCTGCTCCTCCTGGGGCTGAGGACAGCAAGAGGGCCTTCTGCTGGCCACTTCTCCTCCAGAGAGGACCTTGGTACCGCTCCTTGATCGTAAAGTCAGGGCAGCCTCAGCTTCTGCAAATACAGAGAAACCCTTTCTGTGTTCACCTCTCCCCTGGGCTCACAGGCTATCCCTCCGTGTTCTCATCAGCAAAATGGGAGAAACATCGCCCTCAGAGTGACCCAAGAAATGTTTGAGTGGGGGAGGAACAACCCATAAAAAATATCTTTCTCCATCTGTTCCAATGCAGTGACTGTTTAAAAAGAATATAAGATTAGGCATTATTTGTATAATAACAGTCCAGAATAAGAGGTGCATAGTGAAGTGGACTGGGGGATGTTAGGGGGGGAGGAAATAATACAACAGTGAATGTTGTGTTTTTGTTTTTAAAAAGTGAACTGCAGGGAGCTCTAGTAGCCTAGTGGTAAGGAGCTGCACTGCAATCCCAGAGGTGCATGGTTTGAATCCACCAGATGCTTTGCTGGAAAAGGAGGGATGATCTCCTCCTGTGCCAGTGAGATCTGATTTGACTGTACATGCACAAAAAAAATAAAATTAAAATAAAAAAGTTTTAAAAAGTGAACTGCAAAGGTAGGGAGGAAAATGTGTAATGATGAATTAATGAAAATCTGACTTTTCTGCAAATCTTTATTAAAATCATTTTTTTCAAAAAGGAGAAAAAATTTAAAAAACCCACAAAACCAAAAGAAAATAAACAAACACAAAAACGAAAGTGATAAACACTGGAGGGGAAAAAGAACAATAACATTCTACTATGTAGGCACTTCGGTGGTTTCTTGGATGTAATCTTCTCACCCCAGAGGTCTCCCTGTTCCATCCGTTCTACAAATGGAGAAAGTAAGGCTTCGGGCTTGAAAGACAATAAGAAGGCAAAGGAAACAAGGCTTCGGCACTTACTCATCCTGATCCACTGCCCCTGAGTCAACCCAACTCACAGAGACCCTCCACCACGATTCCACGGCTGTGATGCCCAAAGGAAGGAGATCCCGCACCTCCTGCAGAGCCCCTGCTGCATCCAAACCACTGGAGAAGCGAAGCTTTTAGGCTGGTAGTGCACCTCCACTCCCAGAGATGTGAAAAAGTCCTGTAACAACTGGTCCACAGTTGAATCTGGGGACAGATCTCTTCTCTTTGGGGATTTCTAGCAGGGGATTGGAAGGACAGAATCAGGCACCCCAGGGAAACAGCAGTTAACACCTTAATTCGTTCAGCTAGCATCCAGGAAATTAAAAGACATGTTGTGATGGGAAAGTCTGCTGTTAGGGACCTCTCCAAAGTGCTGAAGAACAATGGTGTTACTCTGGAGACTAAGGTGCACCTAATACAGGCCATGGTCTCTGCAATCACTTGCTATGCTTCAGAGAGCTGGACAATGACTGGGAAGGATAGAAGGAGAATTGATGCTTTTGAGCTGTGGTGTTGGAGAAGAGTATTGAGTGTACCATGGACTGCTAAGAAAACGAACAGATTCATCCTGGAGAGCGTTAAATCAGGCTGCTCCTTGAAGGCAAGAATTCTGAGACTTCGTCTGACATACTTTGGACATGTTGCAGGAGGTACCAATCCTTGAAAAGGAATGTCATGCTTGGGAGGGTGGAAGGAAAGCTCAGGAGGGGAAGATCCTCTATGAGATGGGTTAATTCAGTGACTGGGGTAATCAGGGTGGGTGTGTTGGTGTCAGTGGGATTGACACAGGATAGAGCAGGGTTGGTGTGTTGTACATACGGTCGCTATGAGCACATAACAACAAACAACCCTTTCTTTCTTTCTTTCTTTCTTTCTTTCTTTCTTTCTTTCTTTCTTTCTTTCTTTCTTTCTTTCTTTCTTTCTTCTTTCTTTTTTTTAAACAACCCTTTCTTCATAAGACATGGTGCTGGGAATGGACATGGTGGTGAGCAGAGCAGACATGGGCCCTGTCTTCACTGAGCTCATGTTCTAGGAAAGACAGTTGTAAACTGGTTGCTATTAAGTGGACCCTGACCCCTGGTAGCCCCATGTGTGTCAGAAGAGAGCTGTGATCTTACTGTTTTCAGTGATTGGGTTTTCACAAGTCAATCATGAGGCCTCTCTCACAAGGTGCCTCTAGATGGGCTTGTACATTAACCATTTGTACCATCCAAGCCCTCCTTGTCTTGTGTTATTGTCACAGCTGCTGGTGAGTCAGTCCTCAACTCATAGTGACTCCATGCATAATAGGAAGAAACTCTGCCCCGTCCTGGGTCATTCCTGTGATCAATTGCAAACTGTATCATTGCTATTCATGGGATGTTTGTTGGTTGATTTTAGTAAGTCAATTGCCAGGACTTTCTTCCTGTTGTTATTGTTTGGTACCATCAAGTTGATTACAACTCAAAAGAACCCTATGAACTTCAGATCTGAACCTTGTCCTCTCCTGCCACTGTCCTCGCCATCACTGATACGCTTGCGTCCACTGTTAGAGACGCATAGCCAACCTGTCTTGTCTCTTTCTCTAACCCTCCATCATTCACAGCATGATGTCTCTCTCCAAGGACTGGTCTCTCCTGACATGTCCAAAGTAGACGAGAAGTTTCAGCATTCTGGCCTTCAAGGAACACTCACTCTGCTTGTACTTGCTCCAAGACAGTATGTGTGTTCTTTTGACAATCTGTGGAATATTCAGTACTCTTCTCCAACACCATAGCTCAAAGACATTTATTCTTCTCTCATCCTTATCCATCATCCAACTTTCGGATGCTGAGGAAGTGATTGAAAAGACTACAGCTTGCATCTAGTAAATCTTAGTCTTTAAACTGATATTGTTGCTCTTTAGCATTCTGTGAACATTCTTGGCAGCAGATTCTCCCAAAGTAAAACATTTAAGAAGTATATTGCCAGGCCTTTCCTCCTGGTCTATCTTAATCCTGAGCTTCTCTATAATCTGTTCAGTGTCACAACAACGCACAAGCTGCTTCCAGTGAGTGGTGACTATGTGAGGTGCGTTGGCCAAGCATTGAGTCCAAGGCTCTTGCGTGGACTTGAGAATTCTATCACTGACCCAGTATTGCCCTTCAGGATGGAGACAGACAACAGAAAAAAGAGGCAAGTCAAACTACAGTGACAAGTGTGCAGGATAAAGGGAGGACACGAGGGCCCTCAAGAGAGAAAAACAAAAGAGGGAACTTAATTTACAGAACAGGAGCCACAGAGGTGTCTCTGGAAAAGTTAGTGTGTCTGTTGCCATCTGAAAGGGAAGCAGGTGGAGTGTGAGATAACCAGGCAGAGGGAAGAGCATGTGCAAAGGGTCTGGGGCATGATGTGATACAGGAACTAAAAGATGGCATGGGATGAAGGAAAGCCAAGGCAGTGGACAAGGTAGGAGTTGGGGTCTGGGGACATGGGCAGGGCCAGGTCACACCAGGCACTGGGGATATACACAAGCCAACTTAAAGGCTTTAAACAAGAAAGTGACAAGGCCCGATTTCTGATTAAAAAATAATTCCTCTAGCTTCTGTATGAAGAAGTTTCAAAGGGTGAAGAGTAGACAGGAGAAGATGTGTCAGAAACATTGAAGTGGATGACAGGAGCTTAAAGAAGGAAAACACTCAGACCTTCAAAGTCTACAATGTCCTTTCACTTCTTGTGTTGCCTCAGTGGGCTTGAGAGATCAGCATGGTTGTGCCCATCTGACAGATGAAAACACTGAGTCTTCAAGAGGTTCAAATGGCTCCTACAACATGAGTTATATAGTACATGCTAGACTGTGGAGCCTCAGGCTTTCAATTCCTAGCCCAGCCCTCTTTCCTTTCTGTTATATGGTCCTAGGAGAGTTCAAGGTGTGGGTCAAGTGCAAGCTCAAAAATAAACCATTACTGCAACATGGAGGTGCCTTGAAAATACACTGAGTGAAAGAAATTAGTCACAGAAGTACAAATATTCTCTGACTTCACTTACAGAGAACATGAAAAAGTACAGGAACCAACACTTACTAGTGATTCTCAGAAGTGGGGGGAGAGGAGCGAAGAGGAAATGATGTCTTCAGGGGCACAGCGTATGTTAATCGTGGTGAGAGAATTTGGAAGGGCACAGTAGGGATGGTTGCACAACCTCGTGAGCATACTCGATGCTGCTGCCTTGCACATGTGAAAAAACATCGAATTTGGAGATTTAAAAAAAAATATGACTGGAATAGTATGTTGACAGATAACTACCATAAATACAAGCTGCATTTAGAAGAGATTGTGACACTAGAGACATTATTGCCAATGTCAGATGGATCTTGGCAGAAATACCAAAGGAATGTCTATCTCTGTTTCATTGACTATGCAAAAGTATTTGACTGTGTGGATCACAACACACTGTGGCTATCCTTGAGGAAAATGGGAATCCCAGAACACTTGAGTGTGCTTTTGTGAAACCTATATTTGGACCAGGAAGCAGTCCTCAGAACAGAGCAGGGAAGCACTGAGTGGTTCAAAATCAGGAAAGGAGTGCATCAGGAATGCATTCTGTCTCCATATCTTTTCAATCTATATGCAGAACAGATCATTTGGGAAGCAGGGCTTTATGAGGGAGGAATGTGGCATCAGGATTGGAGGAAGATTCATCAACAGCCTATGTTATACAGATGACATAACCTTGCTTGCTGAAACTGAAGAAAACTTGAAGCATTTTCTGCAAAAGGTCAAGGACTGTGGTCTTTAATATTGACTGAAGCACAACCTTAAGAAGACAAAGAATCTCACCACTGGGTCAATTGACAAGACCACGACAGATGAAGAAGAGACTGAGATTGTTAACAATTACTGTTTTCTCAGTTCCACAATCAACACTTTTAGCACCAGCAGTCAGGAAATCAAAAGACAAATAGGTAAATCTGCTGTCAAAGACCTCTCCAGAGGACTGAAAAGCTACAACGTCAATCTAATGACTAAGGTGCGCCTAATCCAGTCCACGGTCTTCACAATTACTCGCTCTAAGCATCAGAGAGCTGGACAACAACTAAGAATGACAGAAGAAGAATCAGTGCGTTCAAGTTGTGGTGCTTGAAGAAGAGTCTTAAGCATACCACGAACTGCCAAAAAACCAAATAGGTCTGTCTTGGAGAGGGTGAAACCAAGTCTCTCCTTGGAGGCTAGGATTTGGAAGCTCTGCCTCACATACTTTGGGCACATGACCAGGAAAGACAGGTCCTTGCAGAAGAAGAACATCATGCTCTGAAGGGTAGAGGGACAGCACAGGAGAGGAAGACCCTGAATAAGATGGATTGATACAGTAACTAGGGCAATGGGGTTTGATGTGTCAGAATTAGTGAGACTGGCTCAGGATAGGGCAGGGTTCAGAGCTGCTGTACATAGTCACAGGCGAATTGATGGCACATAGCCACAACAACAATAATTTTACCACAATTTACAAAAGTAAGCCATTATGTGTTTGAAGTGGACACTGGTCATCTTCCTTCTCCTGGTGCTGACAGACGTTTTAAAGTCCTCAGCTCCTTAAAACATGGACTTTCAATCTGTGAGGTGGGAATGTCTCCCCAACCCTCATGGATCAACTGTGAGTACTTAATGATGATGGAAGGTCCCTGGGTGGTGACAATGAATTGCACTGGATTTACAGAGTCACCATGAGTAACTCCACAGTTGCTAACAACTAACCTGCAGGTTGCTGGTTCAAACCCCTCCAGGGGAGCTGTGGAAAAGGCTTTTTGTTCGCATGAAGAGTGTTGTTGTTAGATGCCATGGAGTCAGAACCAACTCACAGCAGACCCTTCATTGGGTTTTCAGAGGCTGTAAATCACACAGGAGGAGACACCCATCTTTCTCCCATGGAGCAGTTGGTGGATGTGAGCCTCTCACCTTTGTGTTGGCAGTGCAATTCCTTAGTACTAAGCTCGTAGTACAGAGCCCCTTGCAAGAAGATTGTTATTGTTGTTAAACCTTACAGAGCACAGGTCTGCTGTCACACGTGTGGCCACCGTGAGTTAAAATTGACAGCAACAGGTTTCCAAATGGCCAGAGATGTAGTGACTGCACTCGGGAGGGTGCCTGGCACACAGTAGGTGCTCAGTCAATGTCAGTTCTCTTTTCCTTTGAAGAGGACTGAGGGTCCAATCTATCTGGCTTCAAGAGTCATGACATATGCTGGCTGTCAGGCGCTGGCCACGGGTGACAGGTCTGACAAGCAGCACTGCCGCACCCCCAGCTCAGCCTGCGAAGCTGCCAGTAGCTGGGCCTGTGCTCTGTCCAGTTCCCATGCTTTGGCCACGACCCGGGAGTCCCTACATGGTCCCTGACAGCAAGACCACCCAGATAGCGTGGCTGCTGATGGTGCCTGACTCTTGCTATTTCCAACCACATCGCTGACTCCCGGGTGCAGCCAATTGGCAGGTCTCTCCTGCCCCCAAGAAGTGTGGGAACATGAGGGACTCATTCCCAGAAGTCTATCAGTTCATGAAATCTCGCATAGGATAAGGGACATATTGGCATTAGGATCATAGAAGGTGGGAAGTAGAGGTTCTCCATCCCTTGCAAAGGGTGAAGAGGATGAGAAACCGATTCTCAGCGAGGCAGGGCCATGGAACGTGGACAAGCTGGACTGAGGACTCCGAGCCACCTGACCATTCACCTCCATGGCACTCCCGCACTTGACCTTGTCCAGAGGCACATTGCTATGGAAACACAGAGTAAGGGTTAATGACAGCCCAGGGTCAGTGCCAGCCACGTGGCCCCAGATTTGAACTCCAGGGCCCAGTGCTACATTGTCTACTGAATCACAGACACTTAATGGCAGATCTCTAGTGGTAACTCCCTCTTTTTCATCATTTGTGTTTTGATTTTTCTATCTTCGTTTCATATCATTGCTTCTGTGTGCCACTCCCTGGACCAGGCGGTGAGAGCATGATGGTGAACACGACACAGCTCCTGCCTATGAGGGTTTCCAAGTCCACCGGGCAGGACTATGGATGTCTGGGATGGATCGTGGTGACAAGCAGGGGTGGGCTATGGAAGGAGGAGGGATAGTGATACTGGAAAGGGGTCAGAGAGCACATCCAAAGGGACCAGGAGGGTGAGGATCATCCAGGCTTCGTACAAAGAGGGAGCAGAAGCAGGACAGCCACCTCAGGTCCAGTCAATTCCAGGACTCAAGGACAAGGCAAGATTGATACTAACTCCATGGGTTTGGTGCATTAAGGAGCGGGAGTGTGTGGAGAGACCAAGTCACAGCTCGCTGCCGTCTGAGGAGCTGTGTGGATGACTGAGCCACTCAGACTTCCTCCTCGGCATTAGGGAGTCACTACAGAGTGTGAAACTGGCTGGGGTATAATCAAGTTTGTGCTTTAGGAAACCCACTCAGGCTGCGTCTGGTTAGACAGAGACCTTGTGCCTGGCTAGACAGCACCTTGGCCTCCAAGTACTGCAGTAACAGATATAGCACTGCAAGTGGCTTTAAAGAACAGAGCTGCATTTTCTCCAAGTTCTGGAAGCTGAAGGTGCAAATCAAGCTCTGAGCCATGCCCGTTCTTCTTTGTCAGCAGCCTGGGGCGTCCCTTGGTGGACAGACAATCCTCGTAAAGCACTTGTCTTCCTTGGTCGTGTTTTTCTGTGTCTGCAATGATCTTTTCATGCCTTGGAAGTGATTGTTTTTAGGATCCACTGCACTCTGGTATGCTCTCATTAACATAACAAAGAAACAATAGTTCTGAATGGAGTTGCACTCACAGATATATCAGACTATCAGTTGCCATGGTGTCAGTTCTGAGTCATGACAAACCTTGTGTGTGGAGTAGAACTGTGCGTGCACGTACACACACACACACACACACAGACACAGACACACACACACACACCCTGGGGTTGTCAGGGCTGTGGTCTTAGGGAAGTGACTGCCAGGCATTTCTTTCAAGGTGCTGTTGGGTGAATTGAAACCACCATCTTTCAGTTAGTGCTTGGATGCCTCTCCAGAGAACTGAGAAGCAACGATGTCAGTCTTGAGACTAAGGCGTACCTGATCCTGACCATGGTCTTCACAATTACTTGTTATGCACCAGAGAGCTGGACAATGACTTAGGATGACAGAAGAAGAATCAATGCCTTTGAGTTGTTGCACTGGAGAAGAGTCTTGAACATATAATGGACTGCCAAGAAAAGAAATTGCTCTGTCTTGCAGAGGATGAAATGAAGTTTCTCTTTGGAGGCTAGGATGTTGAAGCTCCATCTCACATCCTTTTTGGGCATGTGGCCAGGAGGGGCCAGTCCTTGGAAAAGGACACTATGCTTTCAAAGGTGGAGGAACAGTGTAGGAGAGGAAGACCCCAGAGGGGATGGATTGATACAGTAACTGGAGGTAGGTGTGTTGGAGTCAACGAGACTAGCATAGGACAGGGCAGGCTCCTGTTGTACAGAGGGTCGCTATGAGTCACAGGCGACTCAATGGCAGATTACAGCAACCACAAAGCTCTATCCACATGTGCTTTGAGGGGGACAGAGTTCAGTCCAAAGCAATCTCCCACAACCTCAGAGGATCAACACAGTAGACGTTTCTCTCACACACAGAGTCCACAGACCAACAAGAAGAAAGAAGCTCCCGTGGATGCGCCTGCTTGAAGATGTGGTCTTTTCAATTGCTCCCTGTGCCTCCAGACAGTGCAAAAGGAAGGCGGAAGAAGAATCAGTGTCTTCGAAGTATGGTGCTGGAGAAGAGCGTTGAATGACTATCTCATGAGCTGGCAAAAGAACAAACAAATTAGGCTTGAAGGGAGTGCACCCAGAATGCTCTTTAAAGTCAAGGATTGTGAAGCCTCAGCTCACTTACTTTGAGTACATTTCCAGGAGGATCCTGATCTTGGAAAGAGACTTCACGCTGGGAAAGTTAGAAGGTCAGTGGATGAGAGGAAGACCTCCGAGATGGATTGACATGCTGATGACCACAATGGGCTTGAGCTTCATCAGAGATGATGAGGATGGTGCAGAAGAGAGCAAGGTTCAGATCCGCGCATTCCCAGGGTCACTATGAAACGTCACCACACCAACACCGCAGCCCCTAACGACAATAGCAACTTGCAAGAGAACAAATTCTCATTCTTCAAAGCCATCGCTGATGATATTTGTGTGACAGCAGCATTAGGAAGCTACGGAGTTTGTTTCTAGGAAGCTACGGAGTTTTTTTCTAGAATTACTGTAAGTTATCTTAGTGACCCTGTATCCACAGGACTGGAGGATTCCTGGGGGAGTGAGTGTAGAATGAGCAGAGAAGAAGGTCAGGATAGGATTTTGGGGAACAGGGTGTTTATGGGACGTTGGAGGAAGAGTCATCTAAAGCCCCTGAGAAGAGAACACAGGAGAGCCCGACCAGAAGCAGAGATGGAGAACGAAGTAGGAGAAGGAGGCATAAGTCAAGATATGTGCTGACACCCACTCAGAGCTCAGATACTTTAAGTTCGGAAAGTGTCCACCAGCTTGAACATCAGAGAGGCTGTTTTCATGGTGCAGCAGACAGAAGTAAGGTTACTATGGTTTGATGACATGTGTCCCGGGTGTAGACCACCATGGGGAGGTGATAGACTCCACTGGGAAGCAGAGGTCCCCCACCCCTCACAGAGGATGGAGATGAAGTATAGACACTAGGGGGTGGGGGGGGGCACTGCAGAGGGAGGTGAAGCCACAGGAAGCTGGGGCAGGGACCACAGGAAGCTGGGGCAGGGACCACAGGAAGCTGGTGCTGGGGCCTAGACACCATGGAGAAGGGTAGGCCTTTTTCCACAGAAGGACAGATGGTGTTGAGAGGGTGGGCTTCAGGCTGTGGACATCTTGGGGAGGGGTAGTGAAGAGACCTGGCTGTGTTTACAGGCCGGGGGGAGGAAGAGCCAGCGGTGGAAGGAAAGAGAAGCACTCAAGATGCAGGGTTTGTTGTTTTGCTGTATCTGCCTTTCATCTTGGGCTGCCTCAAGTCCTATTTGAAAATTGAGTATAAATAAATGATCAAATAATAAGGCATTGTTCATTCCCCGCCAGCCAGTGACCTTGAAAGGGTCTTCAGAGCAGGCTTTGTTCTCGCCTGGCTTGTGGGAGAGTCGCTCCAGCTTCGCAGCAAACAGCCCAGGCTGGGCCGCTGCCATGTGCCAGGCCTGGGCCAGCTGGGGACACAGCGCAGCCTCCGCCCTCGGGGATCACACAGCCTGGTGGCTTGGTGGACTCAGCTTTAGCAAGATAAGGTGGCCAAGGGAGGAGAAGCACAGATCCAGCCAGTCTATTAGCCACACAGAGGAGCATGGGAGTATCACAGAGGGCCTCAAGGAAGAGGCAGCACTTAGCCAGGGGCTTTGAAGGACATCCAGGAGTCTGATGGGCAAAATTTGGCTCAGCATGTGCAAAGGCCCTGAGGTGTGACAGGGTATGGGGCCTCTGAGGGCCCTGGCATTGTGTAGCCTAAAGATGTAAACAAGAATAGCAACCCTTTAGTAAGATAAAAACAGGATCAGTGTGTCCTGACCCGTTCATAGTCTGTTATGAACGTCTAAAGAAACCTCAATTTCTTTCTCTTGGAAAAAAAAATGTAAGCAAGAATAGAAAGAAGAGGGCGACAGGAATCCTAAAGGATACTTTCTTTCTGGGAGGGTTTAATAAACTATGTCCAGTGGAATAAACGGATGCTCTCCTGTCCCCAGAAACTGGAGGAACAGACAATTCATTCATAAGCCCCCCACCCCCACCCAGTTGGGAGTAATTTCTAGGATGCCTACTATATGCTGGTAATGTTCCAGAAGCTTCTGACACCTAAACAAACCAAAAAACCCTCCTCCTGGAGGTGCTGGTCAGATCATCTAGTGGTGGTGTCTATCATTAAGTGGTGTTGTTGTCATGGGCCATTGAGTCAGAACGGACTCATAGCCAATCCTCCAGTGAGGTTTCAGAGGCTGTGAAGGTCACCGGAGGAGATTGCTCATCGTTCTCCCACAGAAGAGCTGGTGGACTTGAACTGCCTGCCTTGGGGTTCTGGTGGGAGCTCTGCTTGCCCAGTCATAAGCTGCACTGCCAACACAAAGGTGGATAGTTTGAATGCACCAGCTGCTCCACGGAAGAAAGATGGACAATCTCCTCTCCTGTGATTCGCTACTTTGAAATCCCGTTGCAGGGTGAGCTATGAGTCCATTCCGACTCGATGGCCCGTAACAATAACTAAAACCTGACAGTCAGTTAGGAGTTAATTCTAACTTGACAGCACAGAAGGTTACCACATCAACAATGGCTTTGGGTTGGTAGCGCAGCTCCTTCCTTACCCACATGGCCAACAGAGGTACCATCACTAAATTGTTGCTGTTGTTGTTGTTGTTGTTGTGGGGTGCCATCGAGTCAAGCACGACTCAAAGTGACCCTATGAACAAAAGCTTTAAACCCTGTTCTATCCTGCACCATCCTCATACTTCCTGACACACAAGAGCCCATTGCAAGCAGTCATCGTGTCGATCCACCTGGTTGAGGGTCTTCCTCTCCTTCACCAACCCTCCACCCTTCCCAGAATCATGTCCATCTCCAAGGAATAGCCCCTCTTAGCACCATGCCCAAAGTATGTGAGGTGAAGCCTCATCATTCTTGCCTCCAGAGAGAACTCCAGCTGCACCCTCTCCAAGACATTTCTGTTTGTTCTCTTGGCAGTCCATGGAATGTCTGGTGCCTTCTCCACCACCATAGCACAAAGCTGTCAGCTCTTTTCCTGTCATCCTTTTTCATTGTCTGGCTCTCAGAGGCATAGCTAGTAATCAGAAAGACTGTGGCCTGAATCAGATGCAGCTTAGTCCTCAAACTAACATCAATACTTCTCAATAATTTGGGGCAGTATCTAGCTGCAGGTTTCCCATCATAATTCTTGTTAAGTAAATTGTATAATATGTCAGAGGGTGGTAGTTGATATGAAACAAAAAGTAGGCTCAGATGAGGGAATGAGGAATTTGGGGTGATCTCTGTGTGGTCAGAAGGAGGCGCTATTGAGCACAGGGCTATTCAGTGGAAAGGGCCATCAAAGCCCTGTGGCCTGAGTGTGCCTGGCATGGTGGGGATAGTGAGAGGGCCAGTGTGGCTGGGCAGACTGAGCAGACAGGAGCCGGGAGAGGTGAGGCCTGGTCTGGCAGGGCTGCTAGGTCCTCCGCTTGTGTCGGCAGCTGCCGTTGGGTCAGCTTCCAATGCGTGGGGACCCCACGCAGTAAAGGCTGCCCGGTCCTACACCATCTCCACCTCCTGCGCCAACCTCACATCCTGTGTCAACCCCACATTCTACACCACCCCCACATCCTATGCAGTGCCCATAACCTATGCCATCACTCATAACCTGAGCCATCCCCCCACATACTAGGTCACCCCCACATCCTAAGTTGTCCCTACATCCCACGCTGTCCCCACATCCTGCGTCACCCTCACATCCTACACAATTCCCACATCCTATGCTGCCCCCCATATCCTATGTTGTCTCCACATCCTGTGTCATCACCACATCCTACACCACCCCCACATCCTATGCTGTCCCCCCACATTCCACGCCATCCCACAAACAGCTGCAGATCTCTTTATTGTGATCCATAGTTTGCATTGGCTGGTTTTATTTCCTTCCAAGCCTTCTTTTGTTTGGAAGCTTCTCTGAAACCCATCAGCCCACAGCACCATGGGAGCCTCCACTGACGGCTGGGGGCAGTGTGTGTGTGTGTGTGTGTGTGTGTGTGTGTGTGTGTGTGTGTGTGTCCCGCACATGAGGTGTATCGACTGGAACCAAATCTGGGTCCCCTGCACAGAACACTTCAACCACTGAGCCACCACTGTGTCCTTTGATTTTTATCCTGTGTGAGACCAGAAGTCACAACCCCAGTGTGAGTAGAGATGTTGACATGGTCTGACTCTCATATTTAAAGGGTCATTGCAGCCACTGCTTTGGGAATGGGTGGAGGCGAGGCAGGAGGAACAGTGGGAAGGCCAGCTGGGAAGCTACTGCAATAGTCCAGACTTGAACCCAAACAGCGGTGTGACCCAGGAAGAGAGGAGGTCAGATCTGAGGACGGCATTGTTAGATGTGGTATGAAGAGTGAGGGTACCCAGGGGTGACTGAAGGGCTTCCGGGCAGAACACGAGGATGAAGCTGCGAGTACCTAAGCTTGAGGGGCTGCAGGACAAAGAAGCAGGTTCAGAGGCTGACAATGTTGGTGATGCAACTATTAAGCACTGGGCTGTGAAAAGATTTACACTTCAACCCACCTGAGGCTCTTCAGGAAAAAGGTGCAATCTGTTGCCACAAGAATTCCTCAAAAAACTCACCATAGTGACCTAGAGTGTCGGGAATTATGAGGACGGCATAGGACAGGACAGGATCTATTGTTCATAGAGTGGCTATATTTTATTATTCTGCCTACTTAAAATAATTGAAAACTTACCCTAAAAAGATTGATAGGGAAGGAGAACCAGGGGGAGGAAAGCCATTTTCATTAATGCCTATATAATAAAAGTCATTTTAAAACATAAAACACTCTCACCATTGCAAAGTGTGAAGTAGGTAATTATGCAACAGTGAGTGAATATTTTAAAAAAGTAAACCGGGGGCGGGGGAAGGGTGGGAGAGGGGGTAAAATGTGCAGCAATGAATGAATGAAAAATCTAACTTCTCTGCAAACATTTGTTAGAATCACAAAAGAAAATTTTCTTTTTAAAAAATAAAATTCTAAAAAAGCAAAACCAAAAACAACCCACTTCACTTCCATTGAGAGTTCGTTCTAACAGAGCAACCCACTACTGAGTTTGTGAGGTTGGGAATTTTAGCAGGAGGGGACTGGCCATCTTTCTCTCAGAGCAGCTGGCGAATTCAAACCCCCTGAGACACACAACCTTTTGGGTCAAGAGTACAATACTCTGTAGACCAGGCCACAGGGGCTCCTAGACAGAAGTCCTGCTCGGTCATAAGAGTTGAAATCAACTCACTCACACCCAACAACTTGCAACCATCAGACTTCAAATGTCTGAATGCTATGTGGGAATGTAGGAGAGGGCAGATCAGAGAGAGAAATTAGGGAATCCTGAAGATACAGACAGCGTTTATGAGGATGGAACAGCTCATCCCCTGGGATTCTGGCCCAGGGAGAGGGGGAATTGGTCCCTCCCTACAGCAAAGCAAGAACAGGACAGAGTCCTTCTTGAGAGGAGTGTGCATCCCTCCTGTAGGTCAAACTGCACTGCTTCTACAAGAAGCTAATACTTGTGTTACATTTGCCTTGAAGTCAGTCAGGGGGACCCAGCCGCAGCCATTGTTTAAGGAGAGACAGCAGACGATGCCCAAGCATTTGCCATGGTCACCAACCACTTTTCTTGGTCTGCACTTACTCATCCATAAAATGGGTGTGCACCTCCCCACAATATTGCTGGGAAGAACAAGCCCAAAGATGTTTGCTGCTGTTGTTTTGGCTCTTACCAAGTTGTGCTTTTCAGAGAGAAAGGGTCTGGCAAAAAAGGAGGTGCTCAGAGTACTAAGTGTCACTCTCAGTAGTAATGCTGACAGTGACCCTGCAGATGGTGAGGGTGAGGGAGCTTGCAGAGCAGTGGGACATGAGGGACAGCCCCAGGCTGTGGCCCCCAGACTCCAGCTCACACAGCAGCAGGGACAGCTTCACACACACACACACACACACACACACACACACATACCGCCGACTGCCAGAGCCCGCTGCCACGCCACACCACGGTCCATTAGTACCAGCTGTGGCGAGCAGACATCTGACGTGACATGAGCATCTGCCTGTTGGGAACCGGCCCAAGACCTATCTGCTCGGGCCGCTCGGGTGTCTCCAGACAGCTTGAGGCTGGGAGGGTGAACTTGGCCACACATTCCACCTGGACCCCGAGCTGAGCCGGGTCCCTGCAGAAGTAGAGCCATAAGAACGACAATGTGCTCACATCAGCCTGTGCCAAGCCCTGCTGCCAGTGTATTCAATAGCAACACATTGATGCCCAGAGACCCTGGGCTTCCCCCTTGGACACCAGGCTTGGAGAAGTAGGCAGGTTTATTTGATTGTCAAGAATAGGGTTGACTGAAGCCAGCTATGTGGGGACAAAGCAGGTAACTGAAGAACGTTGGCTACATCACTGAGGGGTGGGAGATCTGCAGAGCCAGACTCCATGAGATTACAGCAGCGCTGGGTGGCTAAGCTCCCACTATCATCTGTTATGGGTCTGTGATGAGGAATGTCTGTCACTGTCTGCTAGATGGAAGGACGAGGACAGAGTCTGGTACATTGATTGTGGGTAAGAAGAAGGGGAGAGCGTCTTAGATGATGGTACCCCCAGATTGTGCCAGTGGGTAAGAACTGATTGTCCTGGAGGAAACAGGAAATTGGGAAATCTATTCTGATTGCCCCAGTGCAACAGACACATATTATGACTAGGCAGTGAAGGCAGGAAGACCTTCTGTCACTTGCTCGGTGAGTCATTTGGTTTGTTGAACCAACTTTGATTTGTTCAAGATATTGACAAGCTCAACACAGCAATGTTATTGGCATGACGCTGGCAAAAGCTTCACTGATGCATCAGGTACTTAACATCACCAGGATGGTCCAAAGGCTCAGCAGATAGAGTGTCCCAGGTGCCATGAGCGCCTAGAACTTGTCCTCCCCTCCACCCCTCTATCTCTCCACCTTTCCACATATCCACCCCTCTACCCCTCCACAGAGCCTTCAAAGATACCCTGCAATCTTCAGGACCAACCCAAATAAGGTCTGATTCCTGGAGTCTTAAGGATTCCCATAGCCCAGGGCCAACAGACATCAAACCGATTAGACAGCTTTTAGCTGGAAAAGATGGCCAGGCAGACATTAGGGGCTCACGGTCTGCTGAGGTGAGCATGTGTGGATTTCACATGATCTGAGTCAACATCCAAGTCAACTCTCCCCCCTCCCCGCCCACAATCAGCGACCCTGGGAATAAGCCTGTGAGGTGGCCCCCTACTTGCCTGTGGGAACAAAGAAGGAGGGATCTTTGGGGCGTGAGCTGTATTTTCCAAGTTCTCCCTGACCCAATTCCAGAGAATGAGCACATGTGTACACCCCCTACACACACACACACACACACACACACACACACACGCATACATGTGCATATATATGAATATGGACACATATATACACATTAGCATGTTGTCATTATGTACAGTCAAATTGGAATTGATCCATAGCTGAGCCTCCAGTGGGTTTTCTGAGTCACTAAATCACATGAAAGGAGATTGTCCATCTTTCTCCTAGCTGGTGAATTCGAACTGTGTGCTTCTGGGTTAGCAGTGCAGCTTCTTACCTCTAAGCCACCAGAGCTTCTTTTACACGCTCTCCTACTTCCCCTGTTCTGTTGTACATAGGGTTTTCAGAGGCCTGCTTTTTCAGAAGTGGATGGCCAATCCTTCTTCCTAGTCTGTCTTAATCTGAAAGTTCAGATTTAGAGGAGTATCTGACAGACAAGCAATTTATAGAGCAGTGAAAGATAAATCGCTCATTGTGGAGTTAACCATTAGTTACAGTGTTGTCCCTGCCCTTGGCCCAGTGTCTTGACCCACTCCCATTTCCCAACTCCACCCTCCACCAGGATACCCCTTCACTTCTACCAAATCCCTTCAGCATTTATCTTCCACTGTCCGACCCTTAATATGACAGCTTGTATCTGAAGTGTTCTTGCCTTCTGTGATTGCAAACACGTCAACTGCTGACAATTCTTATGCTGTGACCAGTGTCTCTTAAGTTTAGTGGTAATGTCTCCAAAGGGAGGGTGATGTGTCCTGTAGAACTTGCATATAGATTGTATTTTTTCCTTCTTGGCCTGAGGGCCACAGGCCCGAAGGCCCAGATGATCTTGGCTAAGCCTTGGGGCTTTTGTACCTGTAGGCGTGGCACAGCTTTTCCCGCGAGTCACTTCTCTATTGGCTGGCCCCTGGTTCTGGACCAATTGGCAGCATCAGAATGGATGGTGAAGAGATTGAGATTGTTAACAACTTTAGTTTGCTTGGCTCCATGGTCAACTCTCTTGGCACCAGCAGCCAGGAAATAAAAACAACAACAACAACAAAAACAAAAACCCACCACATTGCAATGGGAAAGTCTGCTGTTAGGGACCTCTCCAGGGTACTGAAGAACAATGGTGTCACTCTGGAGACTAAGGTGCATCTGATACAGGCCATGGTCTTTGCAATCACTTGTTATGCATCAGAGAGCTAGACAATGACTAAGGAGGATAGAAGGAGAACTGATGCCTTTGAGCTGTGGTGCTGGAGAAGAGTATTGAATGCACCCTGGACTGCCAAGAAAACAAACAGATTCATCCTGGATAGGGTTAAACCAGGTTGCTCCTTGGAGGCAAGGATTCTGGGGCTTCATCTAAAATACTTTGGACATGTTATAAGGAGGGACAGGTCCTTGGAGAGGGACATCATGCTTGGGAGGGTGGAGGGACAGTGCAGGAGGGGAAGACCCAGTATGAGGTGGATTGATTCAGTGACTGGGATAATCAGAATGGGTGTGTCAGAGGCAATGTGATTGGCACAGGATAGAGAAGGGTTTAGGGCTGTTGTACATAGGGTCACTATGAGTCACAAGTGACTCAATGGCACATAACAACAACAACCTACTTCCCCATAAACATATAACATAGGCACATGTATGCATAAGAATGTGCATACTTAATGCATGCACAAATACTTACAGATGCGTATGCACAAGCCACACATACACACAAATATACATAAACACATGCATA
Source organism: Elephantulus edwardii (assembly GCF_000299155.1). Lineage (NCBI taxonomy): Eukaryota > Metazoa > Chordata > Mammalia > Macroscelidea > Macroscelididae > Elephantulus > Elephantulus edwardii. The sequence goes on from NW_006399836.1 coordinate 10,525,654, forward strand.
CTGACACATAGATGTGTCCACACTCACACACGTGCATGCACACAATAGCTAGCACACACCAACCCACTAAAAGGAGCTTCAAGTCTAATAACAGATTGCTGTTGTTGTTGTTGTTGATTGCCTTCGAGTCGAGCACGACTCATAATGACCCTATGAACAAAAGGCCTGAAGCCCCTTTATAACTATCAACATTTATCAAAGTTCATAGAGTTTCCGAAGGCAGGTTGCTTAGGAAGTGACGCCACTCCTGCTTCCAAACCCGTCATAGAATGTTATTGGTTGAATCACCTGCGATATATAATGACCCTAAGAACAGCAGCTCTGAAACCTGCCCTGTCCTGAGCCTGTCTCACTAATTCTAACACACTAACTCTCATTGTCCCAGTTACCGTATCAATCCATCCCATCTGGGGTCTCCCTATCCTGCGCAGTCTGTCCAAACATGAAGTCCTTCTCCAAGGACTGATCTCTCCTGGCCACGTGCCCAACATGAGGTGGAGCTTCAGATTCCTAGCCTTCAAGGAGAGACTTGGTTTCACCTTCTCCAAGATAGGCTTATTTGCTTTCTTGGTAGTCCATGGTATGTTCAAGATTCTTCTCCAGCACTACAACTCGAAGGCATCTATTCTTCTTCTGCAGTCTTTAGTCATTGTCCAACTTTCAATAACAAGTAATTGAGAAAATCATGGCCTGGATTAGGTGCACCTTTGTATCTAGACTGACATCTTTGCTCTTCAGCACTCTGGAGAGGTCCATGACAGCAGATTTTCCTAATCAAGTCGTCTTTTGATTTCCATACTGTTGGTATTAAAAGTGTTTATTGTAGATCCGAGCAAGCTGTAACTGTTAACCTCAGTCTCTTCTCTATCCATCATGGTGCTGTCAATTGGCCCAGTGATGAGAATCTTTGTCTTCTTGATGTTGAAGTCTACATTCCTTGCCTCTTTGCAGGAAGTGCTTCAGTTCTTCTTCAATTTCAGCAAGCAAGGTTGTGTCATCTCCATATTGTAGGATGTTAATGAGTCTTTCTCCAATCCTGATGCCACACTCCTCCTCATAAAGCCCTGCTTCTAGAATGATCTGTTCTGCATACAGATTAAAAACGTATGGGGACAAGATGCATCCCTGACACACTCCTTTCCTGATTTTTAAACATGCAGGGTTTTTTTGCTCTGTTCTGAGGACTGCTTCTCAATCCAAGTGTAGGTTTCATATAAGCATGATCAAGTGTTCTGAGATTGCCATTTTCTCAAGGTTAGCCACAATTTATTGTCATTTTAAAATGAACAGATTGAGTCTTGAATGAGAGTGTTACATTGAATAGCTGAAAGTGCCTGGAAAGTTATGGAACGGGCCTGAAACGTCCTGCAGAAGAACCAGGTACCCAGCAAGAAAGGTGGAGCAGAGCACGGTGGGAAGCAGTTACTAGGGGGAAAAAAGAAACAGAACCTTCTCCTGTGAGCTCTACATGCTGAGGATCCTCATGCAAACGGGCTCCATTAATTACTGTTATCGCCCATTTCCGATGGGGAAGCTTCCTTGGCCTTCTCCCCACATACTGGGGAAGGAGCTTCTATTGATTTGGAAATCTGGAGTGGAAATGAAAAAAAAAAATAGGTGAACTGGTTGCTCTCTTGCTGCAGCCTTGGTGCTTTCATCTCACAAAATCTGTCTGCCAGTGAGCTTGCCCAGGGTCTGGCAGAAATCCTAAGACTCCCTGGGATATGGGAACACTCTCCCACTTAGACTCTGACTGAGACCACCACCCCCTTCCCAGTGCTGCCATTTCCCTCCAATTAAAATGCAGGATCAGAAGACCTGAGAGCTGGGGGCTCCAGGTTAAGAGGCTCAGCTCCGCCACTTGTGACCTGTGTGATTCGGGGGAAATCGCTCCCCCTCACTGAACCCACATGAATCTGCAGAGCGCACGACAGAGTCTGTGGGAGAAAATTCCTTGCTTCCAGTCCTGGTCACTCTCTACAATGTCAGGTGCCTCTGGGTCGATTTTGACCCCAGACAATCTCATGTGACAAGTGCTCCTGAGGCTTTCCTAGGCTGCAGGCTCTATGGGTTCAATACGGATTCAAGAAAACAAAGATTCTCACCACTGCGCTGATTGGCAGCATCGTGGTGGATGGTGAAGAGACTGAGATTGTTAACAGCTTTAGTTTGCTTGGTTGGCTCCACAATCAACACTCTTGGCACCAGCATCCAGGAAATGAAAAGACATATTGCATTGGGAAAGTCTACTGTCAGAGACCTCTCCAAAGTACTGAAGAGCAACAACGTCAATCTGGAGACTATGGTGTGCCTGATACAGGCCATGGTCTTTGTAATCACTTGCTATGCGTCAGAGAGCTGGACAATGACTAGGGATGATAGAAAGAGAATTGATGTCTTTGGGCTGTGGTGTAAGAGTATTGAATATATCATGGACTGCTAAGAGAATGAACAGGTTTGTCCTGGAGAGGGTTAAATCAGACTGCTCCTTGGAGGCAAGGATTCTGAAGCTTCATCTGACACACTTTGGACATGTTGCAAGGAGGGACCAGTCCTTGGAGAGGGACATCATGCTTGAGAGGGTGGAGGAGACAGTTCAAGAGAGGTAAACCTCGATGAGATGGATTGATTCAGTGACTGGGGTAATGGGGGTAAGTGTGTCAGAGAAAAAGTGATTAGCACAGTGTAGAGCAGGGTTTAAGGCTGTTGTACATAGCGTTGCTATGAGTTACAGGTCACTCGACAGTACATAACAACAACAACAGGCTCTATGGAAGTAGATATTGTTACTGTTGTGTATCATCGAGCCAGAACACCGACCCATAGCTGACCCTCCAGGGGCTTTTCAGAGGCAGTAAAGAGGACATTGCTCACATGGGAGGAGATTGCTCATCCTTCTCTCATGGACTAGCGAGTGGATTTGAACCGTGTGCCTTTGATAGCTAGGTCTTTTGCTGAAAACTGCAGGGTGGGATTCTGCTTGGCAGCCAAGCAGGAAACGATTGCATCACCATGGTGTCTTCAGCCCACTAGACTTGTGGGGCTTTACCCTTCAAGACATTCGCGTGACTCTAGCTCTGTAACCCACCCCGGGAATTTGGTCTGACGCTGCAGAAATCAAATGACCCACTCACTCATTCAGGATGCATGGAGATGGAGATGTTGGAAAGCTTTTGGAGATGAAGATTTTGGAGAGAAGTTTGGAGAGATTTTGGACCCTTTTTCTAAAGAGGTAGCTGATTACACCTGCCCTACACTACCTAATAAAAGATGCTTAGTGGTAAGAAGTTGAACTGCCAAAAGGCATCAAGTTCGAATCCACCAGCTGCTTCAGGGGAGAGGGATGGGCAGTCCCCTCCCTTGTGATTAACTGCTTCTGAAAACCTGCCAGAGTGTGAGCTCTGGGTCAGTTCCAACTCGATGGTACACAACAACGACAACAACAAAGTCAATTCCAAGTCACGGCGCCCTCCTATGGGTTGGAGGAGTGCTGTGCCTCCTTCAGGCACTGATTTTTCACAAGTTGAATATCTCTCTTCTTAAAAGCACCTGCATAGACTTGAACCGCTAAACTATTTGTTAACAGGTAAGTGTGTCAACCATTGGTGTCATCCAAGCCCAAAAGCCTACTGCTTCCAAGTCCATCTTGACTCATATCAACCCTAGGGCAGCATAGAACTGCCCTTGAGGGCCCCGAGGCTATAAATTTTCCTGGGAGCAGATGGCCTCATCTTTCCATGGAGAAGCTGTTTGGTTTAAACCCACGTTTACTGTCAGAGTTTTTGAACCACGGTGCCCCCAGGGATCCTCTGCACCACTCACCCATGTTGTGGAATGTTGGGGAGGAAGTGGGGGCCTCTGCCCAGGACAGATCGCCTAAGCTCCAGATAAGAGCAAGCCTCCCGACAGCCTTTAATACGGGGTAGAGAAAGCTCCCCTGTGTTTGGCTCGCCACCTAGGAAGACGACTGCCGCACCTGTTGAGCTGGGAGTGGTCCCACATGAGGCTGAGGTTCTCCTAACCAATCCACATGTCCGACGTCTGTAAGCCCACCCTATCCTGTCTTCCTTTTTATATAAATGTGCTGCAGCCTCACTACAATTGAACTGGATTGACTTTCTGATCCTCTTCTGGAATGGTGTATCTCCGTCATGCTTACCCCCATCCGGGTGTCACTGTTAAGCTGTGGGTGAACTGACAGTGACACACCCACACTCAAACCTACTGCCACTGAGTTTGTTTCACATCCTGGTTTGCTTTCCATCCGTCAGGTTTCTAAGGCTGTAAATCTTAACAGAAGAAGCCTGCTTCATCTTCCTTTCATGCAGAGGCTTGTGGTTTCAAACCGCTGGCCTCTCAGCGAGCAATCTAATGATAACTCACTGTTGCACCACCCACGGACTGCAAAAAATTGCTGCCTCTGAGCTGTGGTGTTGGAAAAGAGCACAGAACATCCCACAGACTGCCAGAAGAACAAAGAGGTATGTTTTAGGGAAAGTGCAGCCAGAGTTCTCCTTGGAGGCAAAGATGGTGAAGCTTCGTCTCTCACACTTGGGATATGTTGCCAGGAGAGGCCATCCTTGGAAAAGCACACATCCTTTAAAAGGTGGAGGGTTGGTGCAACCACTGTGGAAGCCAGTATGGCGCTTTCTCAAAAAGTTGCAAATAGAGATACCATTTGACCCAGCAATTCCACTACTGGGAATATTTCCCAAAGAGACCATAACTGACATCCAAGCAGATATATGCACACCCATGTTTACTGCGGCTTTGTTCACAGTAGCAAGGAGTTGGAAACAACCTAAGTGCCCATCAATAAATGAATGGCTAGAGAAACTGTGGTATATTCGCACAATGGAATACTATGCTCCATTGAAAAACAAGGAACTCATGCAATGTTATTCAAAATGGGTGACCCTGGAGGACATTATGCTGAGTGAAGTATCTCAGTCACAAAAGGACAAATACTGCATGGTGTCACTGTTGTAAAACAGGACTGACATCGGGGTTGGAGGGAGACTGAAAAAGATGGGTTCAATAATGTATACTGCATTGAAACAGATGAGGGAGAAAACTGTTTAAAAGGGATATGTGATTAGGTATTTTTGTCATGACAGGAGCCTAGAGTGAAGGCTACATGGTGGAGTGGACCTGGGGGGAGGGATTGTAAAACAATGAAAGAATTTTTCTTTTACTTTTCCAAGAGGGGAGTGTACTAGGTAGGGGGGAGGGTTGGGAGGGGTGAAAAGTGCAACAATGAATGAATGGAAATCCAAAGTCTCTGTAAATTTTTACTGAAATTAACAATAGATTTAAATTAAAAAATAAAGGTGGAGGATCAGCGAGGGAGGGGAAGACCCCCCAGTGAAATAGACTGACACAGTGACTACAGCACTGGGCTCAAGTAAGTCACAGATGATGAGGATGGCACAGGATAGGGCAGAATTCAGGTTTGTTGTTCATGGGATCGCTATGAGTGGAGCTTGACTCGATGGCACCCAACAACAACATGACTTGCTTTATTTTATGAGCACTGCTGAGGCTGAGCTACTAGCTGCTTGCCCTGCCCTGCCCAGGAGAGACAGCCCCCAGCGTCAGGGTAAGCATTACACTCCTTGCAGCGGAAGCCCAGGAGGCTGCATCCATGCAGTACTGGGATTCAAGCCCAGATCTGTCTGTTCCATGCCCACGGATGCTCCCTCACCTCCCCTGTCCCAGGCCTCGGTCACTCAAAGGACAGGCTGAACTCTCTGCCCACGTGACTTTGCTCTCTGGGAGGGACGTTGCTCACAGGAGCGCCCAGTGGATGTGACATTCAGGCATTTCCTCTGATTACTGCAGAACGATTCTTCCCCATTCACGGATATTCTGGTTCATGAATCAAAGCTTGTCTTTCCCCCCTCTGTCTCCAGCTCCCAGTTTCCAATTTCACCATTAGCTCATTGAACAGTGGCAGTGTTCCCAATCCTCATTTGGGAAAGCTCCTCTTCTGCAAGCTACAGAGGAGGTGCAGTGAGGGAGAGCCCCAAGGAGCCTGGGTTAGCTCTGGAATCTAACCCTCCCCTGGGACCACCCCAGAACTGTGACATTGGGCACAGAGTGTGACACCTTTGGCCTCCGCTTCCCATCCTCCTCCAGCACTGGTAGATGCTTTGCAATATAGAAGAGCTAAAGGCGTATATGAGGGTTTGGTCTATACTGTGGAGAGTAAAAGTCTTTCTCAACTGTGAGATGCCAAGCATGAGAACTTTTGGAAACTTGGATGTGTGTTTCCTGATTTAAGAGAAGGCTCCTAGTTGAGGATGAGCCACTGGGCCTGAGGCGTGGCACAAAGCAGCAGAAACATGTCCCTTCCCTACAATTTCAAATTCTGATGAAATCCAGACTTTATGGAGCCAAGGAGGCTGGATGAACCTGAAAACTAATGGCCCTGAGATAATCTTTAAACCATGTTGTTGTTGTTAGGTGCCATCGAGTACAATTCATAGAAACTCTATGAACAAAAGATCTGACCTCTGTCCTATCCTGTGCCATTTCCACACTTCCTGACACACAAGAGCCCACTCAAGCAGCCAACATGTCAGTCTACTACCTGGTGGTTGAGAGTCTTCCTCTCCTTCACCAACCCACCACCCTTCCCAACATCATGTCCCTCTACAAGGAACAGCCCCTCCTAGCAACATGTTCTAAGTATGTGAGGCAAAGCCTCATCATTCCTGCCTCCAAAGAGCTCTCCAGCTTCACGTTTTCCAAGATATATCTGTTATCTTGGCTGTCCACAGGACGCTCGGTGCTCTTCTCCAACACCACAGCTCAAAGGCATAAAATTTTCTTTCGTCCTTATTCATTGTCCGGATCTCAGAAGCATAGCAAGTAATAAGAAAGACTACGGCTTGAATCAGACACACCTTAGTTCTCAAACTGACATCATTACTCCTTAATAATTTGGAAAGGTCCCTAACTGCAGATTTTCCCAGTCCAAAGTGTCTCTTTGCTTTCTGACTGCTGGTGCCAAGGGTATTAATTGTGGATCCAAGCAAGATGAAGCTGTTGACAGTTTCAATCTCCTCTCCATCCATCATGACACTGCCTATTGGTCCAGTGGTAAGAATCTTTGTTTCCCTGACGTTGAGATGCAATCCATACCAAAGTCTGAACTCCTTGATCTTCTGCAACAAATGCTTCAAGTCCTCCTTACTTTTGGAAAGAAACTTTGGGACACCTGCTTAACACAGGTTATTGATTAGTCTTTCTCCAATCCTGATGCCACACTCCTCTTCATAGAGTCCAGCTTCTCAGATCATTTTCTCAGCATATAGATTAAATAGGTATGGAGAGAGATTACAACCCTGATACACTCCCGTCTCAATTTTAAACCACTCACTATTCCCCTGTTCTGTTCTCCTAACAGCCTCCTGCTCCGGGTATAGGTTCTGCATGAGCACAATTAAGTACTCTTGGACTCCCAATCTTCTCAATGTCAGCCACAACTTGTTATAATCCACACAGTCAAATGCCTTTGCATAGTTAATAAAGCACAAACAGACATTCTTCTGGTATTGATTTAAACCATGCACCAAGCATATTCCCTGAAGTCTTCTTGAAACCAAACAATGGTTTAGCTTAATGAGTAAACAATAAGCATTGTGCTCTTTCAAAGAACTGTTGAAATGAGATCAAATTAATGATGGTGACTTGAAAAGTTAGATAGGAAACTTGGGGAACAGTGAATTTATGTTAACACAGTTGGAACAACTCAGAAATGGGGCTGTGTGAGAATTACTGCAAAGCTTAAAGAATGCAATTAACGTCACTGAATTATATATGTAGAAATTATATGTTTTGGTGGGTATATTTTCAATCACCCCAAACCAACACCTCTGTCAAATCAGAGTGGACTGACATAAAATTGCCAAGGCTGTAAATTTTATAGTAAGAGCCTGCCCTTCTTTCTGGTGGACTTAAACTCATGGCCTTTTGATTCACAGCCCTGCATGTGCCTCTGTGACATTGGCTTGCCTCTTACTGGATTCCCAGTTGCATGATTGTTATTAAATGAGATAGTAATGATGATCATTTTCTCTGCTCTGTGTCTTATGCTTATTATCTCTTCCAATCCCTGTAGCATCGTCCTGGAAGAGATACCATCACCCTCCTATTTCACAGAGGAGCAAATTGAGACCTGGTGAGTCAGAAGAGCAAACTGAGACCTGGTGAGTGAGGTGACCTCCACAGAGTCACACACTTGGCTGTGAGGGTGTCAGGATTCAGATCCAGCTCTCTCTCTCTCTCTCTCTCTTTTTTTAGGGTTGTATCCTTTTTTTAAAAAAAAAAATCCATTTATTCATTGTTGCATTTTTCTCCCTGTCGACCCCTCCCCTCCCAGTTCGCTCTTCTATTTGAAAAGTAAAAGAGAAAAAATTCTTTCATTGTTATACAGTCCTTCCCCACAAGTCCACTCCACTGTGCAGCCTTCATTTTGGACTCCTGTCATGACAATAATACCTAATCATATATACCTTTTACAGTTCTCTCATCTGTTTCAATACAGTATACATAATTTATCCCACCTTTCTAAGTCTTCCCCCAACCCTGATGTCAGTCTCGTTTTACAACAGTGGCATTATGCAGTATTTGTCCTTTTGTGACTGAGATATTTCACTCAGTATAATGTCCTCAGGGTCACCCATTTTGAATAACATTTCATGAGTTCTTTGTTTTTTAAAGCAGTTTAGTATTCCGTGTGTGAATATACCACAGCTTCTCTATCCCTTTGAGATACAGCTCTCTTAACCTCAGCTAGCGAGTGGATGAAATGTGGAGAACAGTGTCCAGCTCAGGGGAAAGGGAGGCAAATGTGGTTGTTCTAGACAACCCAGCCTACACTTGCCAAGCAAGGAGGGGTCCACAGCCTGAAGGAATGGCTGACATCAGGCTCAGCCTCACATGCCTACTATGCACAAGTGTTGGACAAACCCCACCCCCATCAGAATCAAAGGCAGGATTCTGTGTCTTGGGACAATTGGTGCCCTTAAAAATTATTTGGGGCCACTTAAAATTCCATGTAGCCTGTGTCAGGCATTGTCAGAACTACTCATGACCTGCTCCTTTAATATCTGCATGTTTTCAGACAATCCCTAGATAGGCTGCTGGTTCTCCAAACCTGAAACATCCTGAGGTGCAACATGGAGAGTCCGATACTCCCTTGGACCAGAGTCAGGAAGATCCGACCCTTACCGGAGAACTTCTATCTCCTTGCTAATTGCTGTGCACTCTTGGGAGAGTCCCAGCCCTCTCTGGGCCTTCCTTTCCAAATCTGTCATCTGGGGTGCCTTGTAACGCTAGTTTTGGGGAATCTCATGAGCCATGGGCCTCAGGTATATGCTGCTGATCAAGTACAAGGCAACATGATTTAAAAAAAAATTGTCAATATCTACTCTGAGTCAGTTCTTCAGGGTCTTGCATAGTCTCCCATCCAGCTCTGTGAAGCATAATAGACTCGCTCTATCTTCCAAAGAGAAAAACAGATGCTCTCCTGGGATTAAACCCAGGCTCCAGTGTCTAGTTCTCTCCAACACACACTGTAATATCTCTTACTCCCTCACGTGCTTTTCTTATCTATCACATTCATACAAAATGAAAAGGAAAACCAAACAAAAAACCTCAAACTCATCGCTGTCGAGGCAGAAGCAACTCACAGCTGAGCATCCAGCAAGTTTCTATCAAACACTCAGGAGGAGACTGCCCTTCTTTCTCCAAATGAGAGAAGAGGCCAGTTTGTTCAACAAAATCCACTCCTTTCTCTTCCCAGTGTGGCTGATAGGTGCTGTCTTGTTGATTCTGACTCAGAGAGAGCCAATGAAAGTCAAAACCCTGCCCTTCCCTGCCCCCCAAATCTCCACCGTGCTCAAACCCTTTGCTGCAGTCTCTATGTCAATCCATCTCATTAAGGGGCTTCTTCTTTCTCACTCTCTGCTTTCCCATGAATACCCTCTTTTTCCAAGGACCTACCCCTCCTGAGGAGAATTGTGGCATCAGGATTGGTGGAAGATCTATTAACAATCTGCGTTATGCAGATGACACAACCCTGCTTGCTGAAACTGAGGAGGACCTCATGCACTTGCTGCGAAGGGTCAAGGACTGCAGCCTTCAGTATGAACTGAGGCTCAATGTCAAGAAGACAAAGATTCTCACCACTGGACCAATTGGCAGCATCAGGATGGATGACAAAGAGATTGAGATTGTTCACAGCTTCAGTTTGCTCGGCTCCACAGTCAACACTCTTGGCACCAGCAGTCAGGAAATCAAAAAGCATATCGCGATGGGAAAGTCTGTTGTTAGGGACCTCTCTAAAGTACTCAGGAGCAACGGTGTCTCTCTGGAGACTAAGGTGCGCCTGATACAGGCCATGGTCTTTGCAATCGCCTGTTATGCATCAGAGAGTTGGACAATGACTAGGGAGGACAGAAGGAGAGTGGATGCTTTTGAGCTGTGGTGCTGGAGAAGGGTACTGAATGTACCATGGACTGCCAGGAAAACAAACAGATCCATCTTGGAGAGGATTAAACCAAGCTACTCCTTGGAGGCAAGGATTCTGGGGCTTCGTCTGACATACTTTGGACATGTTGCCAGGAGGGACGGGTCCTTGGAGAGGGACATCATGCTTGGGAGGGTGGAGGGACAACGCAGGAGGGGAAGACCCTCTATGAGATGGATTGATTCGGTGACTGGGGTAATCGGGATGGGTGTGTCAGAGGCAGTGCAGTTGGCGCAGGATAGAGCAGGGTTTAGAGCTGTTGTGCATAGGGTCGCTATGAGTCGCAAACGACTCGACGGCACATAACAACAACAACAACAACCCCTCCTGAAAAGTATGTGAGATAAAGTCTCAGAACCCTTGCCTCTAAGAAGCACCCTTGTTGCACTTCTTGCAAGACAGATGTTTGTTCTTTCAACATTCCAAAAGAACCAATATGCCTCACCAATGCCATAATTCAAAGGCTTCAGTTCTTCAGCACTCCTTATTCACTGTTCAATTTTTACAGGAATATGAAGCAATTGAACATATACAATTGCTTGGATCAAGCATACCTTAGTCTTTAAACAAATATCCTTGCTCTTTAGCATTTTAAAGAGGTCCCTGACAGTAGATTCATCCAATGCAACACATCTTTTGATCTTTTGATTGTTGTTACCATGAGTGTTAATTGTGAAAAGTAAAACGAAATTATTGATAACTTCAATCATTTCTCTGTTTATCAAGATGATGTTGCCTCTTGGCCCAGTTGTGAGGATTTTTGCTTTCTTAATGCTGAGATATAATCCGTACTGAAGGCAGTAGTCTCATCTTTCTTTTCAATCAATGCTTCAAGTATCTCCACTTTGTACAAGCAAGGTTGTGCCATCCACATAACACCGCCTATTGCTAAGTCTTCATTGATGCCGCATTCCAACTTCTTGGATGATTTGCTCAGTAGATCTCAGATTAGATTAAATATGTTTGGAGAAAGGATACAACCCAGCCACACACCTTTCGTGATTGTAAGCCATGCAATATCACCTTGTTCTATTTGAACGACTGCTTCTTGGTGTATGTATAGGTTCTGCATGAGCACACGTAAGTGCTCTGGAATTTCTAGTCTTCTCAGTATGACCCATAATTTATTATGCTCCACATAGTCAAAAGTCTTTACATGGTTAATAAAACACAAACATACATCTTTCTAGTATTCTTTGCTTTCAACCAAGATCCATCTGACATCCTCAGTGATAGCTCTTGTTCATGGCCTCTTCTGAATCCACCTTGAATTTCTGACAGTTATTTGTTAATGCACTGCTCTATCCACTTTTAAATAATCTTCAGCAAAATTGTAATTGTGTATGACATTGTTCAAGAATTTTGGCATTCTTTTGGATAACCTTTGTTAGTTTGTCGGTGTTTGTTTGTTTGTTTGTTTGTTTTAAAAATGGGCACAAATAAGGATCTTTTCCAGTCAGCGACCAGGTAGCTGTCTCCCAAATTTCTTGGCATAGTCTAGTGAGCAAGTCTACATCTGTTTGATGAAACATCTCAACTGGCATTCCAGTAATTCCTGGGGCCTTATGATTCTCTTCCCCCCAATGCTTTCAGTGCAGCTTGAACTTATTTCCTCAGCATCAGAGGTTTTTGATCATATGCTACTTTCTGCAATGATTCAATGTCAGGCAATTCTTTTTGATACGAGGGCTCTGTGGGTGCCTTTCTTTCATCTTTTGATGCTTCTTGTGCCATTTATTATTTTGCCCATAGAATCCTTCAGTATTGTATCTTGAGGCTTGAATATTTTTTTTTGTTCAATTCTTTCAGTTCAAGAAATGGGAGTGTATTCTTCACTTTTGCTCTCATAACTCTACGCCTTTGTAAATCTTGTTATAATGTCTTGGCTAGAGGATAGAGAGTTTCACTGCTAACCCAAATATTAACACCTTCCTGAGACTTCAAATCCACCAGGGAGAAAGATTTGCTGTCTCTTCCCATGAAATTTACAGCTTCCAAAGTGAATGAGGGTCAGTTAAGAGTCAATTTCGACTTAACAGCAACACCTGAGTCAGTGGTGTTATATTGTCTTCTCCAACTATCCTTTGAAATCAGCTATCTTCAGCGTGATTTCCTTTCGTTTTAGCTGTTCTATATTTAAGAGAAAGTTTCAGAATTTCTTCTTACATTTTGTTCTCCTTTTTGGGTTCATTTCCTGTCTTTTAAATGACCTTTTTCTTTCTTCATATATGATGTCTTTGATGCCAACCACAACTCATCTGGTCTTAATAGCTTAGTGTTCAACGCATCAAATATTTTCTAGGAATGGCTTCAAATTCAGGTGGGACAACTTTGCAGTCATATTCTGGCTCTCATGGAGTTCTTTGCATCTTCTTCAGCTTCAGTTTGAACTAGCATATGAGTGATTGATAGTTTGTTCCACAGTCAGCCTCTGGCCTTGTTTTGACTGTTGAGGTTTTCTGTCATCTTTTACTGCAGATGTAGTCAATTTGATTCTTGTCTATCCCATCAGGTGAGGGTCACATGTATAATTGTAATTTATGTTTTCAAAAACAGGTATTTGCAATGAATAAATCATTGATTGTACAAAATTCTATAATGCCCTATTGCTGTCACCGCGGCTGTATTTGTCAACTACTAGACCTTCATTTCTAACTTTTGCACATCAGTCACCAGTTATAATTAAGACATCCTGAGAGCATATTTGATTCATTTCAGACTGCAAATGCTGGTGGAAATCCTTTGTTTCTCCCCTTTGGCTTTAGTGGTTTGTGCATATGTCTGAATGTTGTTGTTGTTGTTGTTCTTGTTCTTGTTGTTCTTGTTCTTGTTTCATGCTGGTGAGTACAATTCATAGCAACCCTGTGAACAACAGATCTGAACCCTGTCCTATTCTGTGCCTAAGCTCTGACCTTCTTGGACTCATTGCTGCAGTCATTATGTCAATCTATCTGGGGAAGGGTCTTCCTCTCCTTTGTTGACTCTCCCACTTTATAAGTGTGATGTCCTTCTCCAAAGAATAGCCTCTCCTAGCAATGTGCTCAGAGTTTATAAGGTGAAAGTTTATCATCTTTGCCTCTAAGGAACGTTCTGACTTCTCCAAGACTTACCTAGTCATTATTTTGATAGTCCCTGGGATAGTCAGTACTCTTCTCCAACGTCACAATTCAAAGACATCTATTCTCTTCTGCCATATTTTTTTCAGATGCATAGGAAGGGATGGAAAAGATCATGACCCGAATCAGGTGCAACTTAGTCCTAAAATTGACATCACTGCTCCTCAATAATTTGGAAAAGTCCATGATTACAGACTTTCACAATCAATATATATCTCTTGATCTCCTGACTGTTAGTAATAAAGTATTCCTTGTAGATCCAAGTAAAATGAAGTCATTGCCAGTTTCGATCTTTACCCCATCTTTCATGGCACTGTCTATTTGTCCAGTTGTGAGAATTTTTGTGTCCTTGACATTGGGCTGCAACCCATATTGAAGACTGTATTCTTTGATCTTCTGCAGCAGGTGTGTTAATTCCTCCTCACTTTATCAAGCAAGGTTATTTCATCTGCATAATGTAAGTTGTTGATGGATCTTCCGCCAATCCTGATACTACATTCTTCTTCATAGATTCCAGCTTCTCAAATAATTTGTCGAGCAACCTTGCTTGTTGAAACTAAGGAAGACCTGAAGTGCTTGCTGCAGAAGGTCAAGGATTGTAGTCTTCAGTATAGATTGAAGCTCAATATTAAGTAAACAAAGATTTTCACCACTTTGCATCAATTGGCAGCATTATGATAAATGGAGAAGAGATTGAGAATTTTAACAATTTCTGCTTGCTTGGCTCCATAATCAACACTGTCGGCACAAGTAGTCAGGAAATCAAAAGACAAATTGCATTGGGAGACTCTACTGTCAGGGACTTTTCCAAAGTACTGAGAAGCAACTATGCCTGCCCAGAAGCTAAGGTACACCTGGTCCAAGCCATGATCTTCGCAATTATTTGCTATGCATCAGAGAGATGGTCAATGACTAAGGATAATAGAACTGAAGAATCAATGCCTTTGAGTTATGGTGCTGGAGAAGAGTTCTGACTATACTGTGGATCACCATGAGAACAAACTGTTCTGTCTTAGAGAAAATGAAGCCAAATTTCTCCGTGGAGGCTAAGATTTTGAAGCTCCATCTCACATACTCTGGACACGTGGCTAGGAGGGGTCAGTCTTTGGAGAAGGACTTCATGCTCAGAAGGGTGGAGGGACAGCACAGGAGAAGAAGAACCTGGATGAGATGGGTTGACATAGTAAGTAGGGTTATGGAGGTAGGTGTGTCAGAGTCAGTGAGACTGGCTCAGAATTGGGCAGGCTTTAGAGCTATTGTGTACAGAGTCGCTATGAGTCACAGACCACTTGATGGCACAAAACAACAACACACAGATTTAATAGGTATGGAGAGAGGATACAACCATGATACACACTCTTCTTAATTTAAAGCCATGTAGTATTTCCTTGCTCTGTTTGGACAACAGCCTCTTTGTCTAGATATATTTGAATAGTAGTTGTATTATCAGGTGATCCTTGTATTCGTATGGATACTATCCAAGTTCTGACAGCACTGGACTCCAGGAGAGATCCTGAAATGTTAGTTCGTTGTTTTGTGGGGTTGTTTTAAATGATGAATGTGACACTATTCCTCTTCAATTTTTACTCCCAATGTTGTAGATCACATGATTGTCTAAAATGATCAATACCAGCCCATCTCAGCTCATTAATACGTAGGATGCTGATCTTTGTGTGTTCCCTTTAATTTTTCACAAATTCCAATTTTCTTAAACCCATACTTAGTTCATTCCATGTTCTAGCTATTCATGGATATTGACAGCTATTTCCCTTCATTCTCAATCATGATACATCAGCAAATGAAAGTCCTTCACTGGGTGAAAGCCTTAACTCATCAACAGTATTAAGAGGTTCATTTTGAGGGGGTCGTGCTTCCCTAGTCATATTTTGATTGTCTTCCAACTTGAGCTGCTCATCTTCTGTACTATTTGGAACAGTGTTCCCAACTCTACTAATAGAGTAGACTCTACTCATGGAGTTTTTCAAGGGCCTGCTATTTCTGAGGTAAATGGCCAGTCCTGCTTCTTATTCTGGCTTAGTCTGGAAGCTCCAGTGAAATTTATCCGTGATGGGAGTCCCTGCTGGTATTTGAAATACGAGTGGCATAGATGCCAGCATCACAGCACGTGCAAGCTACCACATTATAGCAATTTGACCCACTAGAGGGCATATAATTCCCTGCTTCATTGACTTGTTTGGGCCCATAACACAGAGGGGGAAGTGACTTAGTAGAGTCTTGCTATGTGTCTGCACAGTCAGATTTAACCTCTTGGATTTTTTTTTAATTCTGAGAACATTTTTCCAGGTAGTTTCTGGTCCAAAGACAATGAAAGGCCATTGGAGAATACCAATACTGTATCCACAGCTTGGAGCTAAATGTAGTAACCCCAAGCCAACCCATAGGCATATGAGTGAAAAATCATGAGTAAGGATGACAGAAGAATTGATGCCTTTGGATTGTAGTTTTGAAGAGTTCTGAGTATCCCATGGAGTGTCAAAAGAACAAGCATATATGTCTTAGAAAAAAAATATAATTCTTTGGAGGCAAGGATGATGAAGCTTATATGTCTTGGGGAAAAAATACAATTCTTTGGAGGCAAGGATGATGAAGCTTTATCTCTCATATTTTAGACATGTTGCTAAGAGAGGCTATTCCCTGGAAAGGGGCATGATGCTTGGAAAAGTGGAGGGTAACAAAAGAGAAGAAGATATTCAAGAGGTGGATTGACATGGTGATTGCAGCAATGGGCTCCAGTGTATCAGAGGTGATGAGGAGGCACAGGATAGGACAGGGTCCAGGTATGTTGTTTCTAGGGTCACTATGAGTTGTACTCAATGACACCTAAAAGCAAAATTGTGAAAGGTCTTATTTTGTGATGGTAATTTATACAGTAATTATAAATACGTAAATATAAATCCCACCTTACAGATAAAGAAAACTCAAGCACAGGGAGGTTTCATAATTTACATCTTTGTATGTCAATGACAATACAAACATTTGAATCCAAGAAGTCTAGTTTCAGAGTCTGCCATCAAAGGCTAAGGGTTGAGAACCCTGAAGACCAAATTTCAAAATCTTATTAACAAAGCCAATAGAAAATAATAAATAACTCTTTAGTTTATGTTCAAAATTAGCCAAAGGTAGCTCCTTGCAGGCAGAGATTGAGAATGTTCTAAGATGGAAACTAGGTTAAAAAAGGGTTTTGGCATTGTATGTCCCCAATTGTGGAAGCTATTCTCAAAGAAGGGGGTGTAAATTTGGAGAGTGGGATCCACAGAGAGGGGTTCACAGCATAGTGAGGCAGCATCAGTGGTAACCGACAGCTGCTGGACATCAGGTTAGTTGGTGGCCACTTGGTGAGGCATCACTTGTAGAATGTAACCTCATCCAGCCCTCGAGGAGGGAAGAAGGAAGCGATTGATCACAAGGACAAGGAAATGAAGAAAAGGAGATTAAGGTAGTTTGCACAATGGGTGGTGGCACAAAGAGTTAAAACATCATTCTACTTGCCCAAAGCTTGATTGTTCAAACTCACTCAAAGCTCCCCCAGAAGAAAGGCTGGCAATCTGCTCCTGAAAGGTCCAACCTTGAAAACCCTAAGACATGGGTCTACTCCACACACATGGAGTCATCACAAGTCAACTCAACAACAACTAACAACAACATACAGTGGTTCTCTGCTCTGAGACAAAGAATTCTTTTACTAAAAGAATCTTATAAATACTGCTTCATAAACCTAGTTGTCTTTGGAGACAAGAATGATGAGGCTTTGCCTAACATACTTTGGGCATGTTGCTAGGAGGGGTTATTCCTGGAGAGAGACATGATTCTGGGAAGTGTGGGACATGATGCTGTGAAGGGCGGAGGGTCAGCAAAGGAGAGGAAGACCCTAGACCAGGTGGATTGACACAGTGACTACTGAAATGGGTTCTTGTGTGTCAGGAAGGAAGTATGAAGATGGCACAGGATAGGAAAGGGCTCAGATCTTTTGTTCATAGGGTTGCTGTGAGTTGTACTCTACTTAACAGCACTTAACAGCAACAAAAGAATAATCTTGTAAATATTATTTTGTAAACCTAGGCTTCTGTTAGCTGCCTAGTGACTAGTTGATCAAGGCACAAAAGAGAAGGTGACTTGCTTGATGCAAAATAATAATGAGTCATGTCCAGATGTCATTGACCCCTGGAATACACATGGTTTGAGGAAGCTGGTTGATCTTGAATGTGAGAATCAGAATGGCCACTTGAGTTTCTGGGATCAGAGTTCTGAGAGACAGGGAAGAAAGCCCAGAAGGGCTAATGGCAAAACCCACCAGTTTACTCTTCTACATAAAACTCACCATGAATCTCCCTTGTAGGAATTGACCCAAAGTCAAGGCACAGAAAACATTTTATCCACTAAGACATTCACTTTACCATTCTTCATAATCATGAAAAATATTAAATACCGACAATTGGGAAATTAATCACTTTAAGTCACCATCTGTTTATACACACTATTCCCTTTAACCAAAATGTTCTTTATCCTTTGTTGTTCTATAAACTCCTCAGTTCACAGCTCAGAATTACCCAGAATCTGATCTTAATTTCAGAATATATAAAGACCTCTTAGAACACACTAAAAAAGGCAAACAACCCAATTGAAAAAGAGGCAAAGATTTGAATATCTAATTTTCCAAAGAAACTGCTACACATAACCAATAAGCATATGAAAAGATGCTCAGTCATAATCTTTCTCATTGCCATCAAGTCTCAGTCAGCTCATAGCTGACCTTCCACTGGATTTGTAAAGCTGTAAATTGCACAGGAGGAGATGGCCCTTCCTCCTCCCAAGGGCCCATGGATTTGACCTACCAGAGAAGAGCCATCTCTGAGTTAGCACTTCAACTGTCTATGGACTAGGTGACCAGAGCTCCCTCTCTAAGGACTTTCGTTGTTGTTGTAGCTTACCAGTTAGCAGGTTTTCAGAGGCAATAAACAGCAACAAATAGGGAAAAGATTGCCCATCCTTCTCCTGTGGAGCTGGTGGATTAAAACTTTATGCCTTTGGGATAGCAGTGCAGATTCTTGCTATTAGGTCACCAGAACTCCACCCTTAAGGACTGCAGTTATTGTTGTTAGGTTCCTTTGAGTCAATTACAACTTATAGTGACCCTATGAAGAGCGGACCTGAACCTTGCCATATCCTGTGCCATCCTCATCATCTCTAACACACTAGAGTCCATTGCTGAAGTCATCACATCAATCCGTCTCAGTGGGAGTCCTCCTCTCCTTCACTCCATCTTTGCAAGCATGATGTCCCTTTCCAAGGCAGAGCCTAGGGAAATGTAAACAAAACCACATTAAGGACGGCCGAAAGGAGTTCGGGATGACAGGAAGGAGCATGGGACAGTGCTGCCAGCACTGCTCCCACAGTTATTTTTTTTGGGGGGGGTGGAAACTGCTGCCTAGCTTGACCATGTGGGAACCCTTAACTCAGGTACTTTGGGGGGGGGACTGCTATTAGGCTTGACCATATGGGACCCCTAACTCAAGCAACGGGATAGGGGGGAGGCTAAGCACTTCGGCAGAGGTGAGAAGCCACTTCCAGAAGAGAACAACAGGCTTCCTCCTTGCTCATTCAGTAGAGAAGGGAAAAAAAAAAGAAAGAAAAAAAGATTAACTTGTGCTTTGGGTAAAAAAAAACAACCATCCCCCCCACAAAAAAAAACACACTAAAATGCAAGTTCATTCTCACTAGTATGGCCTCAATAAAAATATTTAAAAACAACACATGTGGAGAAACCACAACCTTTATACTGAAGTTGTGGAAATGTAAAATTGGTACAGCCACTAGATAACATGGTTTGACAGTTCCTAAAAAAAGGTAAACATAAAATTACCATATGGCCCAGAAATTCCACTTCTAGGTATATAGTCAGAATTCAAAGCAGGCACTCAAATTATCACTTGTACACTAGTGTTTATAAGAGCATTATTCACAGTAGCCAAAAAGATAGAAACAACTCAAGTGCCTGTGATGAACCGATAAATAAAACTAAGCATACTATGGGATGTTCTTTCATGATAAAAGGAATGAAGTATAGATGCATGCATGCTACAACATGATTGAACCTTGAAGACGTTGTTATTGTTGTAAAGTGACATCAAGCTGAGTATGAATCATAGCAACCCTATGAACAATAGGTCTGACCTCTATCCTGTCCTGCACCATCTTTAACATCGCTGACACATTTGAATCCAGTGCTACAGACATTGTATCAATCTCAATTAGGGCCTTCTCAATGAGGGACTGAGTGATTTGAGGTCGTGAGGTTTACACCAGTGACACGAAACATACACTAGTGATAAGAGACTCCAGCGATGCAAGGCACCAGCTCTGCTGCTGGTCAAAGGAGATGGGAAAGAGGGGAGCAGCAGACAGAAAGGTGCTATATGAGAGGCAGCAGCTGGAGAGCATTCAAAAGACTGGAGCTTTGGCAGACAGCATCTTCAGGAGGCAGTGGAGCCTTGCTGGCGGCAGCCTCAAGACAGAGTGGAGCAGTGGCAGCAGGACAGACCAGAATCACAGAAGTGACTGGAGCCTGAGCCACCATATCTAGGATTGGCTGGGGTCGGAGGGGAGAGTAGGAGGGAAGTGCTGACCAGGCAAGACAGGGATTGGAAGGGGAGGGGTTGAAGTGGATGCTGGCAGAGCAGGATGGGAGTGGAACCAAATCACAGACATCAAGATACGGGAGGACCAGAACTTAATTGGTTCCTTTTGCAATGGGAAGTGTATCTCATTTGCTCTTCTGGGTAAAATGCTTGTCTACCGGATATTGCTCTAAGTTGAACATCTAAATTAAGGCAGACTAGGGAGAAGGTTTGGCCATCCATTTCCAAAATAACTGGCCTTCAAAAAACCTTATACAAAAGTTGTTGTGTTGTTGTGTGCCG
>NW_006399836.1:10547749-10560075 GCF_000299155.1 Elephantulus edwardii
ATCTGCCAATTCCTTTCTATATAATGACTCAGTTTATTCCTTCCATCTTCTTTTAATACTTCCTGGATCATTTAATATTCTGCCCAAAGCATCCTTAATTACAGCAACTCTAGGTTTGAATTTGTTCTTCAGTTCCTTGAGCTTAAGAAATGCTGAGTGAAAGAGCACAATTAAATTAGACTAGCAGATATGGCAGCTGAGGCTGAGCCCTCTGTTTGGCAAACACAAAGGAAGAGAGCCAATGTAAACAGACACTAGTTATTAGAACGTAAAAGATGAGAAGCATGAATGTAGGGAAATTTGATATTGTTAAGAGAAAAATGGAATACATAAGTATTAACATATTATTGACAAATATTGACACAATTTCCATTGGTGAAATGAGATAGATTGGCTTGGGACATTTTTAATCAGACAATCATATGATCTATTATACCAGAAATGAAAAGGTAAGGAAAATGGGGTCCCATTCATAGTTTACAAGACCATTTCCAAATCCATCTTGAATTAAAATGTTGTGAATGACAGAATAATATCCATACTTATACAAGAAACATCTATCAATGCCACCATCTTTCAAATATATGCACCAACAACCAGAGCCAAAGAGGAGGAAACAGATTATTTCTACCTACTTTTGCAGTTAGAAACTGATCGAACATGCAACCAAGATCCATTAATAATAATAGGTGACTGGAATGCAAAAGTTGAGAATGCAGAAGAAGGATCAGTAGTGAGGGGGAAAAAATGGGCTTGGTAAAAGAAATGATGCTGGAGATAAAATGACAAAATTGTGTACGGTCAATGATTTATTCCTTACAAATACCTTTTATGAGAAACATAAACACAAACTATACACATGGACCTAACCTGATGGTCTGCACAGAAATCAGATTGACCACATCTGTGGAAAGAATAGTTGGAGTAGTTCAATATTGATTGGCTGTGAAAACTAGGCCAGGTGCTCATTGTGGAGCAAGCTGTCACCACTCATATGCAAGTTCAAACTGAAGCTAAAGAAAGTCGAATCAAATCCACAAGAACCAAAATTTAAACTTGAGTCTTTTCCACGTGAATTAAAAAAAAGAAAAATCTCAGGAACAGGTGTGGGAAGATATTAATAATATTATTCATGAGAAATGCAAAAGGTCATTTACAACGACAAAGAGGGTAGAAAAGACCAAGATGGATGTCAGAAGAGACTCTTACTGTTACACCAGAGCACCAAGAAGACAAAGCAAAGGGAAGAAATCAAGAAGTTAAGGGGCTGAACAGAAGATTTCAAAGGGCAGCGCAGGAAGACAAAGCAAAGTGTTATAATGGAATGTGCAAAGAGCTAGAGTTGGAAAATGAAAAGGGCCAAATTTGTTCAGCATTTCTTAAGCTGAAGGGACTGAAGAACAAATTCAAGCCTTGAGTTGCAGTATTTAGGGATGCTTTGGTCAGAATATTGAATGACCCAGGAAGCACCAAAAAGAGATGAAAGGAGTACATGAAGTCATGGTACCAAAAAAGAACTGGCCAACACAGAAGTATTTCATGAAACAGCTTATATTCGAGAGGCAATGGTGATGAAGGAGAAAGTCCAAGCTACTCTAAAGGAACCGGCAAAAAACAAGACCTCAGGAATTGATGAAATCCCAATTGATATATTTCAACAAATAGATGCAGCTCTGGAAGTGCTCACCAGGCTGTGCCAAGAAATCTGGAGGACAACCACCTGGCCAACTGACTGAAAGAAATCCATATTTATTCCCATTCCATAAAAGGGGGGGATCCAACAGAGTGTGGAAATTATTGAATGTTATTTCTAACATCACATTCAAGCAAAATCCTGCTGAAGATTATCCAAAAGTGACTGAAACAGTACATCGACAGAGAACCACCAGAAATACAAGCCAGGTTTAGAAAAAGTTGTGGCACTAGGAACACCATTGCCAATGTCAGATGAATCTTGGCTGAAAGCAGAGAATACCAGAGGAATATCTATCTGTGTTTCATTGATTATGCAGAGGCATTTGATTGTGTAGTTCACAACGAATTGTGACTATCCTTGAAAAGAATGGGAATCCCAGAACTCCTGATTGTCCTTTCAAAATCAGGAAAGAAATGCATCAGGAACATGCTTGTCTCCATATATTTTCAATCTGTATGCAGAACAGTTCATTTGAGAGGTTGGACTTTATGAAGGGAATGTGGCATCAGGCCTGGAGGAAGACTCATAAACAAACTGCATTATGCAGATGACATAAACTTGACTACTGAAACTGAGGAGATCCTAAAGCATTTGCTGCAGAGGGTCAAGGACAATAGTTTGCAATATGGGTTGAAACTCAACATCAAGAAAATAAAGATTCTCATCACTGGGCCAATTGGCAGCATCCTGATAGATGGAGAAGAGATTGAAATTATTAACAGGTTCGTCTTGCTCGGTTCCACAATCAACACTCTTGGCACCAGCCACCGGGAAATCATAAGACAAAAATTTGTAATCTGTAATTTGCATTACAAAAATCTGCCATCAGGGACCTTTCCAGAATGCTAACCAGCAAAGATGTCAGTCTTGAAACTAAGATGCTCCTGATCCAGGCCATGATCTTCACAATTACTTGTTATGCATCAGAGAGCTGGACAATGACCAAATTGATGCCTTTGAGTCATGGTACTGGAGAAGAGTATTTAGCATACCATGGACTACCAAGAGAACTAACAGGTCTGTTCTGGAAAGGGTGAAACCAAGCTGCTCCTTGGAGGCAAGAATTTTGAGACTTCATGTCACATATTTTGGGCACTTAGCCAAGAGTGACCAGTCTTTAGAGGACAATATCATGCTTGGAAGGGTCGAGGGATAGCACAGGAGAGGAAGATCCTGGATGAGATTTATTGTCACAATAACTTGAGTATTGACAGTAATTGTGTTAGGGACAGTGAGATTGGCTCTGGATAGAGCAGGGTTCAGACCTATTCTGTTTAGGGTCCCTATGAGTCATAGTCAATTCAATGGCACCTAACAACAACAACACGTCCAAAGTATATGAGATGACGCTTCGTTCTCCTCACCTCCAAGGAGCACTGTGGCTGCACTTTCTCTAAGATATATCTGCTTGTTCTTTTAGCAGTCCATGGAATATACAGCAGTCTTTTTCAATACGTCAATGCAAATGCATTGATTCTTCTCCTGCCATCCTTTTTCACTGTCCAGTTCTCAGGTGTATAGTACTGTACATCTGATTCAAGACTGTGGTTTGGAAAAGGCACGCCTTAAACTGACGTAATTGCTTTTTACTACTTTGGAGAGATTCCTAACCGCAGACTTTCCAAATGCTTTTGATTTTCTGACTGCTGGTACCAAGGGTGTTGAAATGAAATAAGCTGTAGACAGAAGACCACATATTACAGTCAGGTGACAATCAATATCTATGATATATTCTGTGAAATAAGATAGTATGTGATTTGAATGTTTCATGAACACCATATGGTAGTCTGTCCTGCTTTTTCTCTTTTTCTTTATGCATCTTGAATAAGTTTTACTCTTAGAGCTCATCAAAAAGCTGAGAAAAATAAATGGCTCTTTTATTTTGTCCTCAATCCCTCTTACTATTTCTTTCTCCATATCTGTTAAAAGTCTCTCCTTTTCGTTCATCTTATAGCTTTCAGAAAACCTTATCCTTTAACAGCTTGGAGAAATGTTTTCTTTCTTTTCAAGGACCTTAGTGATTCTCGAGTGCAACAAGTCTAAATTGCAAGCAATCCCATCGGCTAATTTGCCACCTTTTTTGTTGGGTAACAATGTTTTGTTTCACTTCCAAAGTGATACTTCTTTGCCTCTTGCCCGCTGTTGTCACCAGCTTTGACTGGTGGTGCCGCATTGGGGAGCCATGATGCACTTCACAGTAATATTTTCAAAGGACAATTAGACAGAGAGATAACGCTACAACACTCAAGAGACAGGATGCATGAGACTGGATGCTGCTCCCTGGGAGAGAGAACATAGACACCGTTACACAATAACTTCTTAGAGAGAGCGCAATATCTACCTGAGCCAACCACACAGACATTGATTGTAACTATTGGGATTTATAGGTTGTGTACATACTGCGCCCTTATACACCTGACAGTGCCATCACTTTGTAGCTGAGAGACACAAGATACGTGTGCTGCAGGCAGGCAGGTAGCTATTGTGTTCACTGCATGCCATGCTCTGAACAGGATTTCTGAATTAACTAGAAGTTCAGCAGTCCGAACCCATGAGCTCCTCCAAGGGAGAGAAAATAAAGGCAGCCAGTCTCCTCACATCCAGAACTGTGGTGGTGGTTGTTGTTGTTGTTGTTGTTAGGTGCCATCAAATTGAGCACGACTCATAGTGACCCTATGAATAAAAGATCTGAACTCTGTTCAGTCCTGGGCCATCTTCACACTTCCTGACACACAAAAGCCCATTGCAATAGTCACCACATCAATCTACCTAATTGGGTGGTCTTCTTCTCCTTCGCCGACCCTTAATCCTCCCCAACATCATGTTCTTCTCCAAGATATAGCCCCTTCTAGCAACATGTCCAAAGTATGTGAGGTGAAGCCTCATCATTCTTTCCTCCAAAGAGCACTCCGGCTGCACCCTCTCTAACACATATCTGTTTCTTATCTTGGCCGTCCGTGGGATGTTCAGTGCTCTTCTCCAACACCACAGCTCAAAGGTGTTAATTCTTTTTCTGTCATTGCTATTCATTGTCCAGCTCTCATATGCATAGCTAGTAATCGGGAAGACTATGGCCTGAATTAGACATACCCTAGTCTTCAAACTGACATCACTACTTCTTAATAATTTAGAGAGGTCCCTAACTACAGATTTTCCCAGTGCAATGTGTCTTCTTATTTCCTGACTGCTCATACCAAGGGTGTTAGTTGTGGATCCAAGAAAGATGAAGCTGTTGACAGCTTCGATATCCTCTTCATCCATCATTACACTGCCTATTGGTCCAGTAGTAAGAATCTTTGTTTCCTTCCATACTGAAGGCTGCATTCCTTGATCTTCCACAACAAGTGCTTCAAGTCCTCCTCACTTTCAGCAAATAAGGTTGTGTCATCTGCATAATGCAGGTTATTGATGAACCTTCCTCCAATCCTGATGCCACACTCCTCTTCACAGAGTCTAACTTTTCAGATCATTTTCTCAGCATATAGATTGAACAAGGATGAAGAAAGGATACAACCCTGGTGCACTCCCTTCCTAATTCCAAACCATGCAGTGCTCCCCTGCTCCATTTGCACAAGAGCCTCCTGGTCCAGGTATAGGTTCCGCATGAACACAATCAAGTGCTCTGGGATTCCCATTCTTCTCAATGTCAGTCACAACTTGTCATTATCCACACAGTCCAATGCCTTTGCATAGTTCATCCAGATTTACACTCTTAAAAATCCAATGGAGGTGTGGCCACAGATCAGAATTGACTTGACAAGGCTTGATAGCGGTGGATTTGGTTTTGGTTTGTTTTCTTTTATAATCTTATGGGACCACAGTGATGTATGTATGTAGCCAGTCATTGTCCGTGTGGGCTTTCAGTAGCACATGAGTGCATTGATTCCATTTAGAAATTTGGATATTTGGAAATATCAAAAATAGGCCAATTGGTAGAGCCATCAATAATTGCTAGGGTTTGGGAGTAGGAGGAGGATGAAATGGGGAGTGACTGCTTCATAGACACAAGAAATCCTTTTGAAAGCCATGAAAATAAGTAATAGCAATGGTTGCACAATGAAGGAATATGCATAATGCCTCTGCATTTTGTTTGAAAATGGTTACAGTGGTAACTTTATGTTTTATGTCTTATATCACAATAAAATAAAAACTTGCCCAGAAAGATCAGTAATTAATTTCTGTATGCCCCACATCCAGCTCAGGGTTGGCAACTAGAAACTGCTCACCCCATGATGTACAGAATGAAGGACAAATTCGCCTAGCAAAGCTAGGACAGATATGTAGGTCTCTTGACTGTCTAAAGCTATTTATTTTCTCTGGCTTCTTTCACCCAAAACCTAAATCAAAAGACAAATTCTAACACTTAGTCATATAGTTTGGCATGTCCTTTCATCAAATCATTGACCAATCCACCAGCTTGTCAGTACAGCTTCCTTCACTGGCTACAGCTTTAGCCCCGTATAAAGTTGCTGAAAGAAGCCCTTATAGTGTAGTGTGTTACCTGATGCACTGTTAATTAAAAGCTCAGTTGTGAGGGGAGCTCTGGTGGCCTAGTGGCAAGAAGCTGCACTGCAATCCCAGAAGCGCACGGTTCAAATCCACCAGATGCCCTGCTGGGGAAAGGAGGGACAATCTCTTCCTGTACCAGTCAGATTCGATTTGATGGTACACACACAACACACACAAAATAATAAAATAATAATTTTTAAAAAAGAATTAAATCCTTAAAAAAAAAAAAGCTCAGTTGTGCAAATCCAGCAGTCGGTCCAGGGAGGAAGATGGGCAGTCTCCTATTAATAAGAGTTACAACTTTGAAACTCCAATGAAAGTATCAACTCAACAACATTGGATTTGACTTTTTTTTTTACTAGGGTCACCTTTTTGAGGATTCCCTGGATGATGTAAATGATTAACATGGTCAGCTGTTAACCAAAAGGTTGGAAGTTCAAGTCATCCAAAGGCATCTCAAAAGAAAGACCTATTTCCAAAATATCATCCACTAAAACTCCATAGACCACAGATTGACTCTGATAAATGAATCTTTGTCCCAGGCCAGGCTTTACTCAAGCACAGCTTGTTACTGGTTTAACCTCATTGAAGCAGTGACCCACTAAGAAGGAGGGAGGTCCAAGAAACACATCCAAAACTAGCAGCCAAAACCCACAGGCAAACTCCAGGTCCTTGAACATCTTTCTCAATACCATAAAGAGGAGATAAAGTCACCTTTCCATCGCCAATTCCTCCCTTTACTCCTGAGTGCCCTCCAATATCCTGAAAATATAACCTCAGACTCGAAATGGGGAGCTTCTTGTCATTTATTTTCTTCTCTCCCTTTGCTCTGAATGCTGCATCTCAAAGCCTCTCGAAAACTAATCTGGAATCAGCAAAACCATCTTCATTGACAACAGCAGGAAAGGAAAGGCCAGAATAGTAACTCATGAATGGATCTGGGGGTTGCTTTTTCTTCTTTTATTTATTTTGTTGTACCGTAGAGTCAGAACTGACCCATAGCTGACCTTCTGGAAGGTTTTCAGAGGCAGTGAATCGCACAGGAGGAGATTGCCCATCCCTCTCCCTGAAGCAGCTGGTGGCCTCGAACCACCTGCCTTCAGGATTGCAGTGCAGCTTCTTCTCACTCACTTCCACTGATTCAACTAATTTATTTTAATTTATAGCTTTTCCCTTTGGTCCATTTAAAACTCATTCTCCCTCAAACTTGCAGTTTCAGCTATAGATCGCCCATAAAGTAAGCCAGACAATTAGCCCTGTCCTCAACCTCACTCATCAGCAATGAATATTCTCCAGATTTTAGTCAGCCTGATATAATGATCTATTGGTCTTCATCTCTGTTTCCACATTACAGTTCTACCTCTGTAACACATTACTACAAAATGTGTCTGTAAACAGCATAAATGTGCTGGAGTCTAGAAGTCTGAGAGGTGTTGGTAGGATCATATCCTTTCTGAGAATTCTGGAGGAGTCTTTCTTGTCTCTAGCTGCTGGGTTTGCTGACAATCCCTGGTGTCCTTGGCTTATTGATGTGTCACTTCAATCTCTACCTCTGTTCTCACATGGTCATCTTCCTCCTGTGTGTGTCCATGGCTCTGTGTCAAACTTTCCTCTGCTTATAAAGACACCAGCCATATTGGACTTGGGATTTACCCTACTCCAGCTTAACTCAGTGTTTGTCGTTGCTGGTATGTGCCATCAAAACACCCATGACTCATAGCAATCCTATGTACAACAGCTCTGAAGCCTGCCCTGTCCTGAGCCAGTCTCCCACTTAATCCCATTGCCCCAATGACTGCATCAATCCATCTCACCCAGGGTCTTCTTACTCTCCTGTGCTTCTTACTCTTCTCCACCCTTCCAAGCATGATGTCCTTCCCCAAGGACTGGTCCCAGTCATGTGCCCAGAGTATGTGAGACAGAGCTTCAAAATCCTAGCCTCCACAGCTTGGTTTCACCCTCTCCAAGCCTGACCTGTTTTTTCTCTTTGTGGTCCATGGTATGTTCAGGACTCTTCTCCAGCACCACTGATCAAAGGCATTGTCTGCAGAGAATTTAATTCCCAATGAGCTCATAGACACAAGGTTCTATGAGGACACTAATTTTGGTGTATTTGAAAATTATTATTCTTTGTACACATTCTCCCCTTATACAAATAAGTGTGGGTTATGCAAATGTATGCAAAAGTATGTGCTTTGCCCGTTGACTTTCCAAGGAAGCTATTGTGCTTGAGGACCTTCTGTCTATAGAGCTTTGAGCTTAGCATTGCCCCGTGTTTACCTAGAACAAACAAAAGTGAGCAGGGGGGACAGACAACACAAGTTTGATGCGAGCAGCTACCAAAACCCTTGAGAATCTGCCTCATAGACCCTCACCTGGTGCTTGGACCATCTGGCCACAGGTGAATCCAACTAACCACAGGCCCATCAACACCAGGCCCCCAGCCTGTCACATACACAGTTGACGCTCTGTACTGGCTTTCCGAGACAGTGCTTCCAGTCGACTTGGCAGTTGATAAACAGCATAGATCAATTGGAAAAGAGAATTATCTCTGGTTACTCACTAATAATAAGATAATAAAATTATATCCACCATAAAAAAAGTATGTAAGAGCTGGAGAAAATGTGGCGAGAGCAGAAAAATTGAATCAAGTTATGCAAAAAAGGAAAGGGAAGGGAGTGACTTTGTGAAAAGGCAAAGAGCAGTTAATTCGGCTCCAGAATTACATTACTCCTCTGTAATAGATTAATTTAGTGCCACAGAAAGTAAGAAAATGGATTTACATGATCATTGAGCCTATAAATCCAATATATCGTTATGATCTTGCTGAGACGTCAGATGTCTTTCCTTTTCTGAGCCTATGGACAACACACTGTGGTCTACCATGAAATCTGTCCTGCCTGATTTTCTCATGCAACCCTTATACAGCATTGAGCTGGGAAGCAACATGCCCCCAGGTGCTCTGCAAGAGCAAAGATCTGGTGATCAAAGCCAATAAAGGTAACGGTCTAAGTCTAGAAGTTTCTGTGGGGTAGTTCTACTGCATCCTGTAGAATCGATGTGGTGGCAGTGGTGTTAGGTGTTGTTGAGCCAAGAATAACTCATGGTGACCCTGTAAGTAATAGATATGAACCTTGCCCTGCCCTGTGCCGTTCCCACAATCTCTAAAATACTTGTGCTCATTTTTGCAGTGACTGTGCCAATCTTCCTCATCGATGGTCTCCCTTTCTTATGCTGACCTTACACCTTTCTAAGCATGAAGTCCCTTTCCAAGGAATATCCTCTCTTATGTCTGTGAAGCAAAGCTTCACCATTCTTGCCTCCAAGGAGCATTCTAGCTGCACTTTTCCCAAAAATATATCTGTTTGTTCTTTTGGCAATCCATGAGATATTCAGTACTCTTCTCCAACACCACAACTCAAAGGTAACAATGCTTCTGTAATCCTTATACATTGTCTGGCTCTCAGATGCATAAGTGAGTGAAAAGACTATGGCCTGAATCAAGTGTATCTTAGTCTTCAAAGTGATATCATTATTCCTCAGTATTTTGGATATGCTACTGACGGCAGACTTTCCCAATCCAGTATGTCTCTTGATTTCCTGATTACTGGTACCAAGAAAACCTATTGTGGATCCAAGTAAATGAAATTGTTAACAATTTCAATCTTTCATCCGTCTATCATAATGTTGCATATAAGTCCAGCAGTGAGGATTTGTGTCTTCTTGATGTTGAGATACAATCCATAGTGAAGGTTTTAGTCTTCATGATTACATGAAGTTGATGTGAATAGGAATTAACTGGACAGCACACAACAATAATTGCATAGGACTGTTATGAGGGATGATGTAATGGATATAAAGCAATTAGAATATTTCTTGGCATAGATAAGTTCTATATGCATTTTCAATAGTTATTATGGAATATTTCAAGTATGTACAAAATCAGAGAGGAGAGCATAATAAATACCTATTTATCTGCCACTGAGCTTCAATAATAATCATCTGCTGACTAATTATATTTCATCTATACATTCATTTCTTCCAATCCTACATTATTTACAGAGAAATTCCAGGCTTCATATAATTTATTTGTAAACATTTCGGTATGTGTCTCTAAAATATGCCAGTTGCCAATGAGCCAATGCCAACCTGCAGAGACCCCATGTGTGCCAAGCAAGATGTGCCTCATAGGGTTTTCAGGGGCTGGTTTCTCAAAAGCAGATCATCATATCTTCCTCCCAAGGCAACTCCGGGTGAACTTGAACTTGTAACCTTTCCATTATCAGCTAGGAACATTAGTTTGCACCCTGGGGGATTCCTCTAACAATGTCGTTATTGTTAGGTGCTGTTGATGGGACCACATAAACAATCAGATTGACACCCTGCCTGATCTTGTACCATCCCCTTGATGACCACCATGCCCAAACCCATTACCACAGTAACTGTGTTAATTCATCTCCTTGAGGGGCTTCTTCTCGTTTGCCAACCCTCTACTTTTCCAAGTATAATGTCTTTTCTCTAGGACTGGTGCCTCCCATCCTTCAGGTCAACCAGCCCAAAGTATGTGAAATGAAGTTACTCCATCCTTCCCTCCAGAAAGCACTCTGGTTACACATCCTCCAAGACACACAGGCTTGACAGTCCATGACATATTTAATACTCTTAGCCAACATCACAATTTAAAATTATTTCTTCTTTTTTTGGGGGGGTTTCTTATTCATTGTACAACTGTCACATGAATCTAAAGCAATTGAAAACACCATGGCTTGAGTCATGCACATCTTAGGCTTTAAACTGACCTCCTTGTTCTTTAGCCCTTTGGAAAAGTCCTTGACAGCTGATTTGTCCAGGGCAACATATCTCTTCTGATCTCTTGACTACTGCCACTATGAGTGTTGATTGTGGATCCAAGTAAAAGCAAGTCCTTGATAGCTTCAATCATGTCTCCATCTGTGACAATCTTGTCTGTTGGTACAGTGTGAGGATTTTTGTTTTCTTGATAATCCATAGTGAAAGCAAGCAAAGCCATGTCATCTCTATAGTGAGGTTGTTGATGAGTCTTCCTCCAACCCTGCTTCTTAATATAGTCCAACTTCTGGAATGATTTTATCATCATACAGATTGAACAAGTATGAAGAGAGGCTACAACCTTGACACAAACCTGTCCTGATTTGGGGCCATGCAGTTTTCCCTTGCTCTGTCCTAAGAACTGCTTCTTGGTCTATGTACAGGACTCATATGAACACAGTTAGATGTTCTTGAATTCTCATTGTTTTCAATAACTTATTATAATGTATACAGGTGATCAATAATCCCATGAATAGTAGCAAGACACTGTACAATATAGTGCTAAAAGACAAGGACTCGTATTTCAACATATGCACATTATCATTATTAGACCTCAAAGAAAACAATAACACAATATCATTGTTAAACTTAAACTTGCGCTTCTGTCTGCCTTGTCCATTACTGTGTTCTCAGACTGTAGAATAAGGTTTAGCAAGGGTTCAGCAAGTCCCCATTGCCACCCATTCAGAACCAGCTCACAGCTGACCCTCTTCTGGGTTTCTGAGCCTGTGTTAGAACTGCTAGAGAAGTGATGCTTTTGTGTTAGCAGCACCACTCACTATGGATTATGCCATCAGAGCTGCCTTGGTCAGGAATTTTGTTGTTACTATGTATCATCGAGTCAGAATCAACTCATAACTGACTCTTCAGCAGGTTTTCAAAGGCTGTAAATCACATGGGAGGAAAGTGTCCCTCTTTCTCCCATGGAGCAGCTGATGGATTTGAACCAAGTGCCTTTGGGTTGGTAGTGAAACTCCTTATGACTAGGCCACCAGAGCTGCTGCTCAATAAATAAGTGTTGAAAATGAATGACATATTTTAGCTGCAAGGTTCTTAAGTGTGGCAGCCCCTTGGAGGGATCAAAACCTCTTAGCTTTCACCATTCAATTGGATTCTTTTACTCTATTCTTATGGATTGAAGCTCAATATCAAGAAAATAAAGATTCTTACTACTGAGCCAATGGGCAACATCATGATAGATGGAAAAGAAAATGAGATTGTTAACAATTTCTGCTTGCTCAGTTCCACAATCAACACTCTCATCACTGTTGTT
>NW_006399836.1:10563393-10564971 GCF_000299155.1 Elephantulus edwardii
AGGAAAATCATTAACAAACATCATTTAATAATTGGTACACAGGCTGTACATAGCTTGAGTGGCAGAAAACTGGAAATTGTTAAAAATGAAATGGAACTTTTGGCACCAGCAGACAGAAAATAAAAAGATGGATTACATTAGAAAAGTCTGCTGTCAGAGACCTTTCCAGAGTGCAGGAGAGCAAGGGTGTCACTCTAGAGACTAAGGTGTGACTGATTCAGGACATCGTCTTCACAACTTACTATGCACCAGAGAGCTGACAGAAGAATTGATGTCTTTGAGTTGTGGAGCTGGAAAAGAGTATTGAACATACCATGGACTGTCAAAAGAACAAAGAGATTTAACTTAGAGAGAGTGAAACCAAGCTACTCCTTGAAGACAAGGGTTTTGAAATTTCATCTCACATATTTACAGTCTTAGAAACCTGCCTGATGGCAATTAGTTTAAGTTTGAATCAAGTAGCAGAGCTGATAAAAAGTGATCAGTGCAACAGAATAGAAATACGAGAATGAAATGAAAATGTACATGAGAATTTGAAATATGGCAAAGTTGATATTTCAATTTAGTTGGGAAAAGAGCAAGATCTAATTAATGTTGTTGTACGTTCATCCATCAAATCACCTGTGAAACATAGTGACCATATATACACTAGCTCAGAACTCTGCCCTATCCTGAGCCAGTCTCACTGTCTCCAACACACCAACCCCCATTATCCCAATTACTGTGCCAATCCGGGGGTCTTCCTCTCTCGTGCTGGCCCTCCACTCTTTCAAGCATAATGACCTTCTCCAAGGATTTGTCCATTCTGACAACATACCTAAAGTATGTGAGACAGAGCTTCAAAATCCTTGCTTCCAAGAAGCAGCTTGGTTTCACCCTCTCCAGGACAAACCTGTTTGTTCTCTTGACAGTGCATGGTATGTTCAATACTCTTCTCCAGCACCACAACTCAAAGACCTTGATTCTTCTTCTGCCATCCTTACTCACTGTTTCTCTCTCTGATGCATATCAAGTAATTGCAAAGACCATGGTCTGAATCATATGCACCTTAGTCTCTAGACTGACATCGTTGCTCTATTGCACTCTGGAGAGGTCCCTGGAAGCAGATTTCCCTAATATAATTCATCTTTTGATTTCCTGACTGCTGGTGCCAAGAGAGTTGATTGTGGAGCCGAGCAAGCTGAAATTGTTAACAACCTCAATCTCTTCTCCATCTATCATGATACTGCCAGTTGGCCCAGTGTTAGCACTAAGACTATTGTTAGGATGCTGAGCCCCCATTTTATATCATCTTGTTGTTAGATGCTATCAGGTCTATTTTGACTGACAGCAACAACTATGTGATAAGTAGTCCTATCCCATAGGACTTACTAGACTAGTTTTCACAGAAGAAAATTGCCAGATATTTCTTCTGCAAAGCCACTGGGTTCAATGTTTTGTTTAGCAGGTAAGCAATTAACTATTGTGCCTCTAGATCTCCTTTCATCATGTTGTTGTTGTTGTTGTTAAGTGCCGTCGAGTCGCAGGCGACTCATAGCGACCCTATGAAGGAGAGTCCTCGACACTTGGGTGCCTTTC
>NW_006399836.1:10566076-10571919 GCF_000299155.1 Elephantulus edwardii
AAAACAGGACTGACCTCAGGGTTGGGGAGAGACTGAGAAAGATGGGTTCAATAATGTATACTGCATTGAAACAGATGAGGGAGAAAACTGTTTAAAAAGGATATGTGATTAGGTATTTTTGTCATGACAGGAGTCCAGAGTGAAGGCTGCATAGTGGAGTAGACCTGAGGGGAGGGATTGTAAAACAATGAAAGAATTTTTCTTTTACTTTTCCAAAAGGGTAGTGTACTGGGGTGGGGGAGGATTGGGAGGAGAGAAAAGTGCAACAGTGAATGAATGGAAATCCAAAGTCTCTGTAAATTTTTACTGAAATTAATAATAAATTTTAAAAAATTAGATTTAAAAAAAGAGCTCTTGTTGCTAAGAATCCTAAAAACCCTATGAACAGCAGAGCTGAGCCTTGCCCCATTCGGCTCCATCCTCCCGTCTCCCACATGTTTGATCCCATTGTTACAGCCACTGTGTCTACTCTTTCTCTGATGCACTGCCTTTTCCAGCATGATGCCTTTTTCCGAGGACTAGTTCCTCCTGTCAACAAGCCCAAAGTACGTGAGATAAAGTTTCACTGTCCTGGACCCTATGAAGCACCCTGATTGTGCTTCCTCCAACATACATTTGATTGACCTCTTCACTGTCTGTGGAATAGTCATTACTCTTCTCCAACAGCACAATTTGAAGGCATTGGTTTTCCCATTCTCCTTATTCCTTACCCAACTTCAAGACACATAGCCAACAACTGAAAAAAAAATGCCATGTCATGGATTAGGCACACCTTAGTGTTTAAACTGACATCATTGCTCTTTAGTACTCTGAAGAGTTCCTTCCCCCCCCTTTTAATGCTTTCTTTTTTTATTATTATACCACTTTATTTACAAAATTCAAATACGTTGTGTTTCAGACCAGATTTGAAAAGTTCATTGACAGTTGATTTTCCCAAGGAAGTGTGTATTTGATTTCTTGACTGCTGCTACCATAGATATTGATTCCACCATCAACCAAGTAAAATGAAATCATTTAAAACGAAGAGTTCTTCCAAATGAATAATAAGTAAATGCATAAAACCGGAGTCAGGTAAAATATGAGAAAAGGCAAGACACTGGAACAAATCTACTCAGTATCTGGAAAGACTCACAAACTCAGTAATTGTAAAGAAAGTAGAAAGTAGGTACCTAAGAGACATCGTTTTGCTCCCAGGAGACAGGCAAAAATTAAAAATCCTGCAAACACTTATTGCTGTAGTAGACGCAGGGAAATGGAAGATTTCTGTGTTTTTGGAAGAAATGTGAAGTGGTGCAGCATTTAGGGGAAGAATCTGGCAATACAGACTAAAATAAAAACCACATCTACCTTTCAATTGAGAAATCCCACTCCTGGGAATCGACTCCATCAAAATAAAAGCTCCAGTTGGAAGGATGTATGTAGAAGGATGTTTATTATAGCACGTTTACAGTAGCAGAAAAAAAACCCACCAAAACCCCAACAAAACTCAAAAACCACCCCGTAGAAAACAAAGCAAATGCCTGTCAATAAAAAGACTGGATGAAGAAATTATAGTGTTCCTCACTTTGAAATATTATGCTGCCATTAGAAGAATGAATGAGAGCTACAGACCAGCTGACTTGGCCAGCTTCCACGAATGCTGTTTGAATGAGTAAAGCAAGATGTAGAAAGGGTGCTTCATAGAATCCCGTTTTGTAAAAACAATATCTCACCTGCCCCTATGTGCAATGTATATGCAAATATGTCCACTTGTATTTTAAAAGATGCCAGTTGCTGATGAATCAATTCTAACTCCCGAAGACCCATGTGTGTCAAAGTATAACTGTCTAGAAGATTTTCAATAGCTTATTTTTCAGCCTAGATTGCTCGATTGGAAGCAGGAGTAGCGTCCACTTCCACAATAGCTTGCCTCTGGTAACCCCATGAACCCGGAGAAAGGACGAAAGTTATACAGGAGGAGTCCAGGACTTTCGTTCATAGGGTCGCTATGAGTCATCTGCGGCTCGATGGCACTTAACAACAACAGATTGTTAGAACTCTCTCACAGTGCTCCCCCAGGGAGACGTGAACCTGTACTGGAAGGAAGGGGAAATTTAGTAAGAAGATTAGTTAGACATTCAAGGGTGAATATTGTTTGCAAGCACATTATTTTTTTTTATAAGCATACAAGCACGTGAAACGACACAGATGTTATTAATCCTAGTCAGGGGAGGAGGGGAAGGGAGAGAGATCTGCTTACAGGAAGGAAGAAACCAAACAAAGATTGAAAAAGAATAACGTCATTATATTTATGGCCCTTTGCAAATTTATGTATGCATGTGTCTCTATATTAAGTGAAAGGGAGATGTAGGAGGGTGAAGAGCAGGAAAGAGTCTGCCTGATTGAGAGAATGGAGGGGGGTGTGGCTAGAACTGCGCCCTGTGCACTGGAGGGCGCAGGGTG
The DNA here is from genome assembly GCF_000299155.1 of Elephantulus edwardii. Lineage (NCBI taxonomy): Eukaryota > Metazoa > Chordata > Mammalia > Macroscelidea > Macroscelididae > Elephantulus > Elephantulus edwardii. Next base: position 10,568,519 of record NW_006399836.1, read on the forward strand.
GGGAACGCTGGTGGGGGACCAAACTGCTGAGATTACAGGAGACAGGGCCAGACTTCTCCAAACGCTACAGTCTCACCCTTCTATTAACTAGGCTCTACCAGACAGCTCTGAGTATTTGTTAGAAATCCATTCACACTGACGTGAAGTCATGGAAATCCCTGGGTGGTGCTAAGGCTTAAACATTCAGCTGCAAATTGGAAAGTTGGCAGCTCAAATCCTGCCACAGACGCCTCTGAAGAAAAAGAAGAAAAAAATTCTGGTGATGACTTTGGAAAAGAAAAAATATCAGCCATTAAAACCCCACAGAACACAGTTCTACTTTGAGACACACGAGGTTGGCATGAGTCAGAATTGACTTTAGGATGATGACTTCTCCACCTCCCCACCCCCCCCCCAACCGACGACGTCATTAGGGAGTTCTGGTAGCCTGGTGGCAAGAAGCTGTGCTGCAGTACCAAAGGCGCTCAGTTCTAGGCCACCAGCCACTCTGCGGGAGAAGGATGGGCAATCTCCTCCCGTGCAATTAACTGCCTCTGAAAACCCATCAGAGAATCAGTTGTAGATCTGTTTGAACTCTATGGTACACAACCGCAAGACGTCATTATTATTTGTCTCATTTCTCAGATGAAGATACTGAGACACTAAGAACAGAAAGCTTCATCAGCAAAGTCACTGGGATGCAAACCCAGTCTTCAGGCACCAGACCCCAGACTTTTGCCACAGCCTCACTCAGCTGGGTTTTCCCCTGTTTAGTATAATCCCCTTAATGACAGGGCTGGGCCTGGGAGTAAGTTCCAATCTCATGTGTGGGGCTGGAAGGCCACGTTCAGTCAATGCCTATGAGAGGCTGTTCGGTGCCAAGGGACATCATGCTTGGCAAAGTGGAGGTTGAGTGAAGGAGAGGTAGACCTCCAATGAGATGGATTGACACAGCAATGGGCTCAAGTGTGTCAGAGATGGTGAGAACCACACAGGATAGGACAGGGTTCAGTTCTGTTGTTCACAGGGTCGGTACAAGTCATCTAGGACTCAATGGCACCTAAAAACAAAAACAGGAGGAAAGGAAAAGGCTATTTGGCTCATAGCATCTTTCTCTACTACATCCAGGGGCATTGAGACAGGCAGCGCTGACAGCAATGGTACAGATCTGCTGTCTGCTGCCTCTCTGACTTAGCATGTTCACCACCAAAGGTTTTATAGCATTAAAGGAGAATGTTCGCAATTTATAGGAAGAAACAAACAGTGTGAGAGCCTCACTACTAGAATTACTTATGGACATGTGGCCTCGGGTAAATTGCTTAACCTCTCTGTGCCTCTTGTTCCCATTTGTACAATTTGAAAGAAGGAACACGGGCAAGGATGTTCCACTCTTCAATGAGAAACAGGATCAAAGACCACCTCCTCTGTGAAGCCTTCCCTGACTACCACCCCCTTTCACTCATGGTCGTCCATGAATCATTAGTCCTGAGGCCTCATCAAGGTGACCTACTGGTTAAGAAGCTGTGCTGTCAACCCAAAGGCACATGGTTTGAATCTACCGGCTACTCCATGGAAGAAAGATGGATCATCACCTCCCGTCTGATTTACTGCCTCTGAGAACCCACTGGAGGGTCAGCAATGGGTCCATTCCAACTCAGTGGTACACAACAACGACATCAAAGGCACAGACTTTGCTCTGTTCATTTCTGCATGTATGGCACAGAGCTCAGCACACGGTCAACACTGGGCTTGACACAAAACCGTCCCTGACCTGCCCTACCTCCCTCTCCAACTTCATTTCCTGCCAGTCCTCTCCTTGCACACACTTGACCTGATTGCCATTTGCTTCGTGTCTGTCTCCGGGGAATATCAATCTTGCTGGGATGTGCTGTTTACATAGTTGGTGCTCAACACACTTCTAATGAACGGCTATTTCACATCCCTTAGTTTGGATCGGCTGTTCCCTTCACCTAGGAAATGCTTCCCGCCCTTCTCTGCCTTTCTCTCTGTCTCTTCCCCTCCCCTTCCTTCCTCCCTCCCTCCTCCTCCTTCTCTCTTCTCTCTCCTCTCTCCTCTCTCCTCCTCTTCTCTCCTCTCCTCTCCTCTCCTCTTCTCTTCTCTTCTCTTCTCTTCTCTCTCTCTCCAGTTTCTCCCATCTTCTAATCCCCAGTTCATCCATCAAGCCCTGGAAGCCTCTTGATTCCCAGATGAAGTCCTATCCCCTGCCCAGTGTACGCTGTGCACCCCATGCTCTCTCCCTCAGCCTATCTCCCCTATCACCTTGAGCTATAATTGCCAGTCCCTCTCCCTTGCCTGTGACTGCTTCTGAAAAAGAACCACATCTTTCTCATTGTGTTTTATTCAAAGCACATACCACCCAATAGCAGCTTGACATGTAGCTAATGTTTAGCGAGGGCTTACTTTGGAGTAGACACTGGGGGTGCCTTCTCGTCATTATTTGACTGAGTTATCAGAGCAGCACCTTGAAGACTGGCCAGGCCATTCCCATTTCCCAGATGAGACAGCTAAGATTTCAGAACCTTCTTTCTTTTGCCCAAAGTCACACTGCAGCCTGACCCCAGTGTCTGCTCCGACCCTGGGCATCCTCCCACCCTGTCGCCCACCAGCCACTCCATCTTGCTCAATCCAGAAGACACATGAAAGAAGCCCTTTCCTTTTAATTGCCTACTCATCGATTCTCCAGGCTCCACTCAACTTAGAAACCTCTGTAATCATACTGTCTCTTCTCAGAAACTTCCAGCAATTTCTCCTAAAGATGTTGTTGACTTCATTTTGTATAAAGCTCCAGGCCAAACTCTTCCAGGATTCTCCAGCTGGGCCTTCTCACCTCCTTCATCCTCTTACCTGGTTGAAATATGTTTCTCACCCTTCTCACCTAGGTTGTTTGTCATTGAGTGCACATCTGTTTCTTGAACACTTACTATATGCTAGGGCAGATGACACAACCTCACTTGCTGAAACTGAGGAGGACCTGAAGCGCTTGCTGCATAAGGTCAAGGACTGCCGCCTTGAATATGAATTAAAGTTCAATATCAAGAAAACAAAAATTCTCACCACTAGGCCAATTGGCAGCATCATGATAGATGGTGAAGAGATTGAGATTGTTAACAGTGTTAGTTTGCTTGGCTCCATAATCAAAACTCTTGGCACCAGCAGCCAGGAAATTAAAAGAAGTATTACACTGGAAAAGTTGGCTGTCAGAGACCGTTCCAAAGTACTGAAGAGCAACGATGTCAGCCTAAAGACTAAGGTGCACTTGAAACAGACCATGGTCTTTGCAATCACTTGCTATGCATCAGAGAGCTGGACAATGACTTGTTGTTGTTTTTATGTGCCGTCGAGTCATTTCTGACTCATAGCGATCCTATGCACAACAGCCCTAAACCCTGCTCTATCCTGTG
>NW_006399836.1:10573894-10600191 GCF_000299155.1 Elephantulus edwardii
AAAGTCATATTTTGGCTCCTGTGGATTTGGTTTAATTTTCCTCAGCTTCAGCTTGAACTTGCATATGAGTAATTGGTGGTCTGTTCCACAATCAGCCCCCAGCCTAGTTTTCACAGCTGATATTGAGTTTCTCCAGCGGTTCCTTCCACAGATGTAGTCGATCTGATTCCTATGCATACCATCAGGTGAAGTCCATGTGTATATGACTAGGGATGATAAAAGGAGAATTAATGCCTTTGAGCTGTGATGCTGGAGAAGAGTACTGTATATACCATGGACTGCTAAGAGAAGAAACAGATTCATCCTAGAGAGGGTGAAACAAGGCTGCTCCTTGGAGGCAAAGTTTCTGAAGCTTTATCTGAAATACTTTGGGCAGGTTGCAAGGAGGGACCAGTCCTTGGAGAGTGAACTCATGCTTGAGAAGGTGAAAGGACAGCACCGGAGAGGAAGACCCTGATGAGATGGATTGATTCAATCACTGGGGTAATGGAGGTAAGTGTGTCAGAGACAATGAGATTGGCACAGGATAGAGCAGGGTTTAGGCTATTGTACACAAGGTCGCTATGAGTTGCAGATGACTTGATGGCACATAACAACAACTATATGCTAGACATATAGTGTGAATGGATAGATAGATAGATAGATAGATAGATAGATAGATAGATAGATAGATAGATAGATACAGTATGGATATATGTATATGAGATACAGAGAAGCTAGTAATAATACCCAGGCCCCTATCTTCATTATTCTTACACTATAAGTAAGAAAAGAAATAGATGGAAAAAGAAAAAGAAGGGGGGGGTGCTTTAAGGACTCGAGAAATATTTAGCAGATAAAGCATGAATCAAGGTGAAGAGTGACCATTGGGCTTTTATATCAGATGCCCAGGTAGACCAGACACCTGTAAGAAGTGAGGGAATAGAGATAAACACTGTGGGCAGAGGAGCCTGTGATGCAAAGGCCCCAAGGTTGGGATAGGAGCACAGGATCCAAGAACAGGAAGCAGGTTTGGCTGGAGGAGAATTGGGTGGCCATTCAGGCATTCAATACCTATTTTCCAGACTTCCCAAATCTCCTCTCCCAAATACTCCCACTCCCTCACTTTTCTCAATCCACCGTTGGACTCCTCCCTGCAAACTCCCAGAGAACGTCCTTCCCTGCCCTGCTCTGTCTCTCCTTCAATTTTTCTCCTTGTTGTTTCTTTATCCATTTGTGGACCTCTTTGGACCTTTTTATTGTTTTATTCTATGACTTTATAAGCAATTTCCTGTCCTAATTATCTGTGCCATAGCTCAATTCCTGGTGAAATCCCACATTAGCCACTACGAGCTGTTTGGTGAATCAAGTCTGTACTGGGTGTGAGGGAGGCATGAGGGGGAGTCTTGCCTGGGAAAAGTATTTCTCTAGGAAGTCCCTAGATCCTACTTCTTGGCGGGGGGTAGTGGGGGAGGCATGGCCATGAGGGTGGAAGTGTCTGACCTCCACTAGGAAATCTTGCATGAACACCTGTACATGTGTGTATTCTGCTTCCAGTTCTTGCCAGAATCTGAACAAACCACTACACACACACACACAAACACACACTCCCCAGGTCCAGAACCATACAGGCCCTGCCCCACACACTCTTTGTCCCCTAAAGATTCCTCTGTGGCTCCCAGCCACCCCATGAGCAAAGCCTACCAAGGCTGCTGTGTCTCCTTCTCTTGGGGCTGACATCTCCATGAGGGCCTCTCTGTAGTGGATGCATCCACCCATTTGGATCCTCCATACTGGGCTAATGAAGGACCCCAGAGAGCAGGGCAAGGCAGGAAGACCGAGGTTGGTTACTCTTTCCCAGTTCTGACTGGAGATACTTCTTCCACTGAGTGCCCTCAGGCCCCCAAATAGCATCCAGCATCTGGGGATCAGATGTTTTTCCCTGGTGCATTTTCCCCTCACCAAGATTTAGGGGCTACTATTGACAGCAGATTCGGCCCCCTCCTGCAGTTTTGTCTTTTGGCTTCCCAACTGCTGGTCCCAAGAGTGTTGATTGTTAGTAGCTGTCAAATTAGCAACAATGTGTGGCGACTTTATGTAATACAGAACAAAATGTTGCCGTCTGGTCCTGTGCCATCATTGTCATCTTCGATCTGCTTCCTGAGCCCACTGCTGGCTATGGTCTCAGTCCATCTCATCTCTTCAAGACTTTCCCTCCTGTTTGCTGATCTTCTCCTTGACCACACAGAATGTCTTTTTCTAGCCAGTAGTGTCTCCAGATGATGTGTCCCAAGCAAGACAGAGTTCCACCATTCTTGTTTCCAGGGAGCAATCTGGTAGAAAGAATTTCCTCTAAGATTTCTAGAAACTTGCTTTTTCATGACAATGCCTAGACCATCCTGTTCATAGAAAACTGACATTTGCTGAATTCTTACTATTTTCCAAATGCTTCTGTGTGGCTTTCCTCATTTAATCCCCCCACAATCATAACCATATTCATCCCTTTGAAAAACATTCGCTGAACACCTACAACATTCCAGGCACTTTGCTGGCATTGGAGTTACCTCAGTGAACAAGACAGATGCTGTCTAACAACTAATCAACAATTCCAAAACACGGAGAGAAGTGTCACAAGAGGAGAAGGGACGTGGGTGGGAAGCGGGAAGTTTTAGAGGATGATAAGTTGCAAGAAGCACTAAAATAAAACCAAAACATGCCAATGTCACATAGCATGACCATCGTAGCTTGTGTGGCCAGCAATGACCTCTCTCTGGAGGTGACATTTTAGTTAAGACCTGAATAGTGGGCTGAGGATGAAACTTTCAGGGCAGAAAGCATTCCAACAGAGGGAAGAGTAAATGCAAAGCAGCTAAGTTGCGGGGGGGGGGGGGGGACCAGGCATCTGTCGTCCCCAGTTACAGATGTGGAAACTGAGGCTCAGAGGTGCTGATTCACGCACCGAAGGTCACGCAGAGTGAAGTAGAGCTGGGGTTCAGACTCAGATGTGTCTGTCACTGCAGTCTCTTCACACTTCATTTGCACGAGGTCTACAAGGACAGAGATGCTTATGGAGAACAGCAGGCATAGCCATCTCCCTGGACCCACCCCCAGCCCTCCTGCCCATCTCCATCACTCATCCTTGCCCTTGACCTTCCTCATCCACTTTGAGATCTCATGACGCTTGCTTGTGCTTCTCCTCTCCCTCCCTGACCACTGTGACTTTTGCCCACTGGCGTTTGAGCATCAGTTTGTCACCACCTTGTTCATTCATTCATTCACCAAATATGTCTTGTGGCACTATTGTTAGTCAGGAAAATAGAAGATAAGGAAACAGTCATTTCAAAATATAGAATAAAGTGTCATGAGAGGGGAAGCGTAGGGCTAAAGAGCACACTGTAGGGAGAGGCAGAAACCCCAGCTTTCCCCAAGGCTGGGCTATACTTTTAACTGTTCCCTGGTCTATATTCCCTCCCCTGATTTCAAGTCCTCTGATGGCAGGAGCACTGTTGCAAATCTCTTCCATATCCCTGGTCCTCAGCACAGTCCCTAGTCCAGAGAAGACATGCATTTGGTTTCTTCTGTCTAAAATGGAATACATTTCATCCAACTCCTCCTATTTGCTAGGTGCTGTTCTAAATTCTAGAAACACAGCTAAGCAAAAAAGGATCTAAATTTTTGCCTGGTGGAGTTTGCATGCTAATAAGCTAGAATGTAATTGGAAGGATTATGTACATTCCTAATTAATGAATTAAGATGAAAAGAGAAAGAATAGGAGCAGGGAGTGAAGAGGCCGCTCAAATGTAACAAAACGGAGGACATGACAAAGCAGAACTCTTGATTCTCCATCCTGACATCCACACACCCTCCAACCTGCTCCTTCCTCCGTGATGAATACCCATATTCATCAGCTTCCTCCCAGATGTCCCTGGATCCTTCCACTTCTCGGGGGATGAGGGAGGGGAAAGCATGGCCATGAGGGCGGCAGTGTCTGAGCTCCACTAAGTTCACATGAGGGAAAGACCTCCATCAACAATATCAACAGCCCAAATTCTGTAAGGCCAGGTGTGCCCCCAAGCTCCACTCCAAAGCTGCTTCTAACAATTCTGACACCCGCCTCCCCTCCCGTAACACTCACTACTTCTCCATAGAGTTCGGCCATGTATTCCAATGGCCACACAGAACTCAGATTACACTCATGATTGTGGGGCTTAGGGAAGTAATAGGTCACAATTCAAGTTCAGGAGCATTCAGGATACCACTTGTTCACTCAGGACAGCCTCTGCTCGGGCATGTTTGTCACACGTAGGCCTCTCTCTGACCTCAGCCTCATGGTCCGGCCTCTGCCCTGCTTCAGCTCATGTGATGAAGCTCTTTTAGCTCCACTAAAGCGTAATCATGTGCTTGGTGGATGGCTTCTTCTACCAATAAACCTCGTCTTGAAAGGGGCTTAGCTCAAGTTCTGTGGGTCTTTAGACTGCTCCCTTTACAAATGTCTGAAGGCTCCCACTCTGGCAGCAAGCACCCAGATTGCTTACTCCCTGGGCTGGGGGCCCACAGACTGTCTCCTGCCAGTTTCTGATTTCTGCCACCTCTGCTGCTGCCATCATCTCATCTCCTGTCATCACACCATCTCATGGTGTTACACCATCTCTCTGTGTTATAGCTCTCCATTACTATGTTTTCAGATCCAAAGAATACACTGCATACTCTGGTTCTTCTTTCCTGATGATAATGAGAACCCCATTTTTTTTCACCTCTGAGAGAATTTCCTAAAGCCTGGCAGAATGACAAAGCTGACCAGTTATCACCTTAACATTTGACATCTATTCACATATCATCTTAACAGATGCCATGTGCTTTATTTTCATTTCTAATAACTTCTCTTACTCCGCTGGTGGGCCACAAACACCTCACATTCTCAATCCTACTCAGTCAACTTCCAGCTTCTCAAATAATTTTCTCAGTATAAAGATTAAATGTTGTTGTTGTTGTTGTTTTGTACCATAGAGTTAGAACCAACCCATAGCTGTCACTTCAGCAGATTTTCAGAGGCAGTTAATTGCATGGGAGGAGACGACCCATCCTTCTCCCAAGGAGCAACTGGTGACCTCAAACCATGTGCCTTTGGGATTGCAGTGCAGGTTCTTGCCACTTGGCCATCAGAGCTGGAGAAAAGGTACAGTCCTGGTGCACACCTTTCTTAATTTTAAACCACGCAGTGTTCCTTTGCTCTGTTCGCACCATAGCCTCTTGGTTTAGGTATAGGTTTGACATGAGCACAATTAAGTGTTCTAGGATTCCCATTCTTCTCAATGTTATATAATTTATTATGATCTACACAGTCAAATGTCTTTACATAGACAACAAATAAGCATTCTTCTGGTATTCTCTGCTTTCAGTCATGATCTATATGACATCGGCAGTGATATCCCTGGTGCCTTGGCCTCTTCTAAATCCAGCTTAAATGCCTGCCGGTTTTCTATCTATGTACTGTTCTAGCCATTTTAAATCATTTTCAGCAGTATTTTCTTGCATGCAATATTAATGAGATTGTTCAATAATTTCCACATTATGTTAGATCACCTTTCTTGGGAATGGAAACAAATATTCTCCTCTATGAAGAGAATGTGGCATTAGGATTGGAGGGAGACTCATCAATGACTTTCATTATGCAAATGATTCAACCTTGCTTTCTGAAACTAAGGAGAACTTGAAGCAGTTGCTGTAGAAGGTTAAATACTGCAGCCTTCAATTTCAAAGTCAACAAAACAAATCTTTGCCACTGGACTCACAGACAATGTCATGATAGATGGAGAAAAGATTGAAATTGTCAGTGACTTCATCTTTCTTGGATCCGCAATCAATACACTTGATATCAGTAGTAAGGCGATCAGAAGATGTACTACATTGGAAAAGTCTGTAGTCAGAGGCCTCTCTAAATTATTGATGAGTAATGAGGACTAAGGAGTGTCTAATTCAGGTAATGGTCTATTTAGTCACTTGCTTCTGAGAGCTAAACAATGAATTAGGGTGACAGAAGAATTTAAGCTGTTGAACTGGGATGTTGGTGAGGAGTACTGTATATTCCATGGACAGTCAAAAGAACAAACATGTGTCTTGGAGGAGTAATCAGAGTGCTCCTTGGAGGCAAGATGATGACACTTTGTCCCACATACTTTGAGCATTTTGCTAGGAGAGTCTATTCCTTGGTAAGGGACATCACACTTGGAAAGGTGAAGGGACCACAAAAGAGAGGAAGATCCTCAATGAGATGGATTGACATAGTGACTGAAGCAGCAAGGCCAAGTGTATCAGAGACCATGAGGATGGCACAGGCCAGGCCAGGGTTCAAATCTGTTGTTCACAGGGTCTCTATGATCCGTACTCACCTTGAAAGCATGTAACAACAACCAGCAGTCGTTAAGAGAGTATCCTAGTCCACAGTAGTCACCTAACAATTTTCTCATCTTATTGTGACTTTTCTTATCTGCGTCTCCTATTTATCCACACGTCTTTGAAGGACAGAGATTTTGCCTGTATTGATTGAAATCCCCAGTAATTAGTATGTTGTTATGTGCTGTCGAGTCGCCTGAGACTCATAGTGACCCTTTGTACAACAGCCCTAAACTCTGCCCTATCCTGTGCCAATCTCACCATCTCCAACACACCTGCCCCCATTACCCCAGTCACTGAATCAATCCATCTCATCGAGGGACTTGCTCCCCTGCGCTGTCCCTCCACCATCCCAAACATGACGCCCATCTCCAAGGACTGGTCCCTACTTGCGACATGTCCAAAGTATGTGAAACGAAGCTTCAGAATCCTTGCCTCCAAGGAGCAGCCCTGCTTCACCCTCTCCAGGACAAACCTGTTTGTTTTCCTAGGAGTCCATGGTATAGTCAATACTCTTCTCCAACACCACAGCTCAAAGGCATCAATTCTCCTTCTATTATTGATAGCCATTGTCCTGGTCTCTGATGCATAGCAAGTGATTGCAAAGACCATGACATGTATCAGGTGCACCTTAGTCTCCAGACTGATATCGTTGCACTTCTGCACTTTAGAGAGTTCTCTAACCACAGATTTTCCCATCATAATACATCTTCTAATTTCCTCGCTGCTGGTGCCGGAGGGTTGACTGTGGATCCAAGCAAATTAAAGTTGTGAACAATCTCAATCTCTTCACCATCCATTATGATGCTGCTGATTTGTATGCCATATAACAAGTAGCAGGCCCCACAGTGTTAGCTTAAATTTTGGCTTTTCAAGCCATTCATTACATTGGCCACCTCTGGCTTTCAGCTACCTTACCTGCAGACATATTGTCTTGAAAATCATCAACAACTATGGGACTAGGATAAGAGAGAGTGCTCGCCACACTGGACAGCAAGCCTTGAGGGAGACTGAGGCAAGACGATTGAGACCCTGGTGAGAGTGAGACACAGGTGGAGAGACCCTGGTGATGGCTAGGGAGAGACTGTGGCATTGTTGTGGGAAAACTGGCAATACGTAACCACAGGAGCCCTGAGATCACAGTTAAAAGTGTTGCTGTTCTTGCCAGATGATGGAAGGAAGAGCTTACTGCTGAACTGAAACCAGAGCCTGGACTACTTGAGGAATTGTTCCTCGGGACTGTTGAACCAAAGCCTGGACTTACATTAGCTAATATTCTTTGCCTCCTCCACTATCTAACTTACTTTCCTAATAAATACCAGTCTTGGTACCACAGTCTGTAAGTCAATGATGTGTAAATAAACATCTTGCTGCCAATGTGCTCTATAGTCACCATGGGACTGGGCTACAGCATTGTTATCTGCTTTCTGCTCTGGGATGGTCAGGGGCTGTGTTATTGTCCTTTCCTCTGGCCCTTTCAGAGAGACACGCATGGCCCTTTGCCCCATGTCCCATTTTCTGCTTCTTAGACAACTTCCAATTTTCTGAATGAGCAAATGAGTAAACTATGGGATTTAGAGCTAATAGAACTTTAAGTAAAGTGTTTGATATTTTTTTTATTCTGTTGCTGTTGTTGTTATGTGTCATCAAGTTGCTTGCAACCCATAGTGAACCTATATACAGCAGCTCTGAACCCTGTCCTGTCTTGAAAGAGTCTCACTAATTCTGACACACTAACCCCCTTTGCTCAGTTACTGTATCAATTCATCTCATCCAGGGTCTTCCTCGTCTGCACTATTCCTCCACCCTTCCAAGCATAATGTCCTTCTCCAATGACTGGTCTTTCCTGGCCACATGCCCAAAGTATGTGAGACGGAGCCTCAAAATCCTAGCTTCCAAGGAGAAACTTGGGTTTACCTTCTCCAAGAAAGATCTATTTGTTTTCTTGGTGGTCCTTGGTATGTTCAAGACTCTTCTCCAGCACCACAACTCAAAGACATCAATTCTTCTTCTGTAATTCTTAGTCATTGTCCAGCTCTTCTGAAGCATAACAAGTAATTGTGAGAACTATGGCTTGGACTAGGCACACCTTAATCTCTAAACTGACATCATTGCTTTTCAGCACTCTGGAGAGGTTCCTGACAGCAGATTTTCCTAATACAATCGTCCTTTGATTTCCTGAATGCTGGTGTTAAGAGTGTTGATTATGGAATCAAGCAAACTGTGTAATTGTTAACAACTTCAATATCTTCTCCACCTATCATGGCACTACCAATTGGCCCAATGGTGAGAATTTTTGTCTTCTTGATTTTGAGCTTCAATCCATATTGAAGACTACAGTCCTTGACCCTCTGCAGCAAGTGCTTCAGGTCTTCTTCAGTTTCAGCAAGCAAGGTTCTACTCTCTTGTGACCTTGAGACTTGATGTTTGACCCCTCTGAGACTCTTTTTACTCAACTTCAGAAAAAAATATAAATGGACACAGGGTTAATGAAAATTGAATGGGGGTATTTGCGTGGAAATTCCTGACAACCAGAAGTCACTCCCTAAATGCTTGCCAAATCTGTGGATGTAAAATCAATAACCTTGCTGTCATATATTGTGCTCAGAAAGAAAGCACAATGGTTAAAGTACAGGTTCTCAAGAATGGATTCTGAACTATACTAACTCTGGGACTCACTAACTAGGCAACCTTAGGCCAGATATTTAAATCATTATGTGGCTCAGTTGTCTCATCTGTAAAATGGGAATAATGATGGATAGCTGCTTTGTGAGATTGCTGTGAGATGCAGTTTAGATCCATGGCTGGCACACAGCAAATACTTCATAAATATTAACTATCCCCATTACTATTGCCATATAACACTGACAGCCATACAACAAGACCCATGTCCACAGTTTCTTTGACAAAGGAGGAGGCAGATTCCCAGAGAGGTTAAGTGACTGCCCAAGGTCAAACAAGAAGGAAATGGCAGCCTTACACTTCAAGGCTAGGTCTGCTGTGCCCAAATCCCATGTTATTTCCACTCCATCAAAGAAGGAGCTCAAAATAGGTCTGTGGCATTTCAGCTAATTTCCTCTAAGCTCTTCCCATGTAGCCAACCGCAGGCACACAAAGTGGCTTGCCTAAGCATATCCATTCAGCAGCTACTAACCTTGTGTGCCGCGTCATCTCAATGGGGCTTGTACGGAGCCAGCTATTCCCAGCAGGCCTTGCCTGATCTGCAGGAGGGGCCTCAGGAATGAGAGGAGGTTAGGAAGAAGGGAGGGAAGGAGTACATGAGTTAGGTGGGAGAAGGAGCTGGAAACTGACAGGAGAATGAGGGGAGGAAAAAGAACCTCATGTTTATTGAATGTCTACTATGTGTCAGACATGTAAACTACCTTTTATCATCAATCTCTGAGCAATAGAGATTGTGAAGGTGGCACAAGGTCATTTCCTCTGCACGCAGGGCCACTGAGTCAGAACCAACTAGGCAACACCTTACAACAATGGAAACAAAAACAACAAAGTCCTTGAGGAGCCCTGGTGGTGCTGTGGTTAAAGTGCTAGACTACAAACAGAAAAGTAAGCCCTTCAAACCCACCAGCTACTTCGTGATCAAGAGGCATACTGCACTGGGAAAGTCTGCTGTCAGGGACCCCTCCAAATGACTAAGGAGCAATGATGTCAGTTTAAGGACTGAGGTGCACCTTATTTGGGCCATAATATTTTCAGTTGCTTACTGTGCAACTGAGACCCAGACAATGAATAAAGATGACAGAGGAAGAATTGATGCTTTTGAGTTCTAGTGTCGGAGAAGAGTGTTGAACATCCCCTTGTACTGTCAAAAGAATAGATAGGTCTTGGAGAAAGTGCAGTCAGAGTGTTCCTTGGAAGCAAGGGTGATAAAGCTTTGTCTCATATATTTCAGCATGTTGTTAGGAGAGGTTATTCCTTGGAGAGGGACCTCATGCTTGGAAAGGTGGAGCATCAGGGAAAGAGAGAAAGACCTTCAACCAGGTGGATCGACATGGTGACTGCTCCAACAGTCTTGAATATGTCAGAGATTGTGAGAACAGTACGGGATAGGATAGGATTCAGATCTGCTGTTCCTAGGGCCACTCTGAGTCATACTTGCTTCAACGGTACACTACAACAACAGGCCACTCCAGGGGGGAAGACGTGTCAGTCTGATTTCATAGAGATTTATCCATTGCCATAGAGTCACAGCAGCCCTAAGGAACAGAGGGGAACCACTCCATCAACTTTGCAAGGCTTCTCATCTTTGCCAACAGATTGCCACATCTTTCTCCCACGGAGTGACTGGTGAGTCCCAGCCAACAACCTTTTAACCAAGCATTTAACCATTGCAGCCACCAAAGTGCCTTCTCTAAATATTTCTAAGCTTGGAAACACTATATAAGGCAGCTTTATTCCATCTTACAGAAAAGCTATGCAAGGGATCAACAAAATGGCAATAGGTTTAGGTTTCTCTGTTTAGTCAAGGAGCCTTGGTGGCACGGTGGGTAAGTCCTTAGCTACTCCAAAGGTCTTAAGTTTGAACCCACAAGCCCCTTTGCAGAAGAGAGGTGGAGCAGTCTGTTTCCATAAATATTTACAATGCTATAAACACTGTGGCCATAACTTTCCTATGAACTGGAATTGACTCCATGGCAATGGATGTTTTTATAATCATTCAGCCCTTGTTTATCAGATATTTACTATGTTGCAAACCCTGTACTAGGTCTTAAAGATACAGTGGTGAATGAGACACAGCTATTCACCTTTAAAGGCTCACAGGTCCATAAAGAAGACAGCGCTGTAACACAATAAAGTGCTAGAAATGTGATGCTTTTCTTGATCTGAATTGTGTGACAGGGGATGCAAAGCAGGGAGATTCTGGGAACCACTTTGGAAATGGGGAGCAGGTAACAACATGTCCACTTTACAGGTGGTAAAACTGAGACTCAAGATAGCTGAGTCGTTCAGTCATGAGATTACCAATATCCGGGTCAGCCTGTGCCCCAGGCTGTTCCATCCCCAGAAGTCTCTGTTCCCTCCCTGCTGGCAGCCTAGAAGCTGTCACCTTCCTCCCCCATTCCCTTTCCTTTTCTCAATGATTATCTGGCCAGAAGATTAATCAAATGCTGCTAAAGCTGCAGCCGCTGTCAGCGGCTAAGATGTGAGTAGCTTCTGTGGGCAAATAGGAGCTTTCCAAGCCTCTTCTGCTTGATTCTTTTTGAACAGAAAGGTTCAGGGGTTGGTCTGAAGAAAGGTGGGGAAGATGAGAAGTAGGGCTCTGTCTCCAACCAGAAGGGACTTTTCAGATAGGTCAAAAACAACCAAGGTGACAGAGGAAGCACAGGCAGCCTCTCAGGCGCATATGACCTACAACTCAAACTTCTCATCACTCCCCCCAAAAGTTCTGTTTCTGTTAAGTGTCATTAAGTCCATTTTAGCTTAAAGTGTCCCCATGGACATTGGGAGCAAAACACAGCCTGGTTCTACACCATCGCCACAATCATTGCTCTGTTGAATTCCATCATCACAGGCCCCTTGTCAATCCATCTCATCTCTTCTCCTCCTCCTCTTTTTCACTGACCCTCTACTTCTTCAATCTTCATGTCTTTTCCTAGGAACAAATCTCTCAGATAGTATGTCCATGGTAGGTGAGATGAAATCTCACCATCCTTGATTTTTAAGGCGCATCCTGGCTGTACTTCTTACAAGTATATTTGTTCACTCTTCTAGCAATCCATGGTACATTCAATGTACCATCAATGTACCATCAGCACCTTAATTCAGTCATCAGTTATTTTTCAACGTCTTCCTTATTCATGTTCTATCTAAAAGGCCTTGGTACCTGCCCCCCATTTTTTCCCTCCAGGACAGCAGACAAGAAATCATCCACCTGAACCACTGAGCTTGTTAAGTTTCCTGCTGAGTGATATTAACAGGTCAACCTCTTCCCCCTTCCCATCCACTTAGGACAAGACACCAAAGTAGAGAAATCTCAGTGCACAGATATGACACTTGCTATATCCTCAAAGGCCTTAGCTGGACTCTTGGTTTTGTTCTCTGGACTCCAGGAACCTCTCCCAGGTGCCAAGTCACAGCATATACCACACAGAGCCCTTTGCCCACCCCCAGCCCACTCCAGGAGAGAGATAAAGTGGAGAAGGCACGCTACATGCAGAGTAGAGAAACAGGTTGTTTGTTCTGAACCAACAAGAAAGTGATGGCTGTACCTGCAGACTAACTCCAAACCAAGGGAAAGAAGTCAGACAAGGGCTTTACACCAAAGAACGTCTGTTTTTAATTCTGTCTCCTTTTAGCTAGTACTCTGTGATAGTCACCAGACCACTCAGAAATTGCCAAGCACACACTCTTTGGGGAGGGGTGAAGGAGAGAGTGAGAGAGAGAGTATGAAACAGCTAAGTTATGAAATCAAAACCTTCCTACCACTGCAATTGACCTATCAAATGCACACTCCTCTCAGAAACCCTAAAAAAAAAAAAATTAAAACATCTCACCCAGATCCAGACTTACACACTTCCACTCACCAAACTAGGAAAACTGTGCTTCTTTAATCCAGAGGTCGCATTAAGAAAAAGTTGCATGTAAGAAATAGGAGGTAGCACTGTAATTAACTCAGGGTAGACTATCCTGAGTCAGAAGGGAGGATTATGATGTAGTTCTATGTTCACAGCAGGGAGACTTATTTATAATTTTTTTTCCTCCCCTCTATCTTCCAGTGCAGTTTATAAAAATACAGGAAACTTCCAAGGATTCCTATCCCACCCACTTCCTCTGCAAATATATTTATCCTTGGGATGAAAATCATTGCCCAGACCCAGACACCAGTCACCCTATGCACCCTTTCCCATGAATAATCTTTCCAAAATGTCTGCTTGTAGGAGCAAGATTTGGGATTTTTCACGGAAAACTACAGAGACACAGACAGTGCAAGGCATATCTCCTGTGAGAGAGAGAGAGACAAAGAGACGAGAGGGAAACAACCAAAAGAAGATACATCCAACTGTGCCAGAGAAAGAAAACAAACCTGCCTCCCCCCTCCCCGCCAAGCAGCAAAGTGATTATTTAAAAAACACATAGAGACCGTCTTTGTAATTACCCATCCAGGTTATATTTTCGCCGCCTTCCAGGCAGGGAAGAGGCTGGTGGAAGTTTTGTGCCCGTCTGATTGTGATGAGAGGATTGTATTTGAAGCTCTGGGCACGTAGAGATGGAATGAGAAGGAGGGTGAATTGGAAGAAAAAGCAAGGCGGGGGGGGGGGGGGGGGGGGGGGAAACAAAAACGCCCAGCTAAGCAGCACCGACGTCTTCATGATCATCTTCACCTTGAAGTTCTTGGGCGAGACTGCATCGGGTAGCGGCGGGCGGGAGGGAAGAGGAGAGAGAGAGAGTGTGTGAGAGGGAGAGGGAGCGAGCTATCTCTAGCTACGCCTTCCTCTGCGCTCCCGGAGCCCGGAGGAGCGCTCTTTCAGGATTTGGGAGAGGGGGAGAGAGAGACCACCCCTGCCCAGCTCCGGCCTGGCTGCCCCGGAGGGGAGGGAGGACTCTGGCCCGCGCCCCCTGCCTGGCAGGCCGCCCTGGGAGCGGGGCGCGCGCGCGGAGCAGGCGGCGCAGGGAGCTGTCCAGTTCAGCACCACCCGGGAATGCAGGGAGCTGTCCAGTTCAGCACCAGCGGGTAATGCAGGGAGCTGTCCAGTTCAGCACCAGCGGGTAATGCAGGGAGCTGTCCAGTTCAGCACCAGCGGGTAATGCAGTAGGTGGGAGCGCCTCCGCCGGGGGGCCGAGCCGGCAGGGCGTGTGGGGGGGCAGGCGGGCGGCCCATCCTGCAGCAAGACGCCGGCTCCCTCGTTTCCAGGAGCTTTGCAGATAGGGGGAGGGAAACCCGCCTCGATTCTCCGGGAGAAACCCCCTCCCTCCCCCACTTCGCCAACACTACCCCTGCCGCCACCAACAATAACCACCACCGCCGCCGCTGCTCGTCCTGCCGCCGCCGCCGCGCCTGCCCGCCCTGCTGCCGCCGCCGCCGCCGCCGCTGCCGGGCAAAACCATGGAAGGCGAGACCCTCGCACCTGTTCAGCTGACATCAAGGGCTTACAGAATACTGGGAAGTCTGGTCTGAAACGAAAGCGCCTGAGACCCTCCCCAAGGAAGAGAACTGGGGAAGCCAAGGATTTTCATGGCGCAGGCCGCAGAGCCGAGAACGAAGACGGAAGGTTGCATCTCAGCTCTTACAATCTCTAACTCTCTAGGTCCCGACCATGAGAGATTGTGTTGAGAATGCAGCTGTTCACTGGTTCACTGTGGAAGCCATCTCCAAATTAGCTATCACATATGGAAACTGGAGACCAGAATTTTAGGAAAAGAGATTAAGGCATCTCGCTTGGGGGGGTGGGGGGTGTCTTTTTATTTTTATTTTTTTTCCTTCCTTTTTTTAAAACAACAACACTGCAACTGGAACAGTTTCTGATCTCAAAAGGCAAGCCTCTCTTCCCGTGTGATCTTTATAATTTACACTCTTTTCCGTGAGCTTTCTTACCTCCCTTTTTTATATATCTCTCCATTTTCTCTAGTCACACATAACCCCCGTTCTCTTCGGAGTGGAATTATTTTTTATTTTCATTTTTTGCTTAGTACTCACACCCTCACACACACTCTCCGGTTAACCAGAAGTCGGTTGGGTGTTTATATAATGAAGAATTATGGGGCTCTTTGATCGAGGTGTTCAAATGCTTTTAACCACCGTTGGTGCTTTCGCCGCCTTCAGCCTGATGACCATAGCTGTGGGAACCGACTATTGGCTCTACTCCAGAGGGGTTTGCAAGACGAAAAGTGTAAGCGAGAATGAAACCAGCAAAAAGAACGAGGAAGTTATGACCCACTCTGGATTATGGAGAACCTGCTGCCTAGAAGGTATTTGATTTCCCATCTCCTCCCCCCTCTCCACCCCCACCCCCCTCACTCCCCCTCCCCACCCTCCTCCAATAAGTCCCTTTTACATTCCACCATTTTCTTACTTCACTCCTTCCACCACTGATCAAGGTTGGTTGGGCTAGTTTCAGAGGAAAGAAAATCAATAAGCAGAAGCTACATACTCTACTCTCTCACCTTCGCCTCCCTCCATTCCCCCAAACCTCTTCACTTGGAATCATCTGTGATAGAATGAAAACAAGGGATTGTCTTTAAAAGTCAAATGAGCTCTGCCTGCTTCTGAATCATTAGGATTTGCCATTTGGTTGAATGTTGCCATCTAAATAATTGCTTCCCTAAACACTGTTCCTCTTCTCATAATGAAGAATTTTTAAAATACTTTTCCTTTCCCCTTCCGTCTTCCCCTTACTCTCTAAAAGTCCCAGACACATCATCATCTGCAAATCTCCCCTTTTAAAAAAAAAAAGAAAAAAGAAAATCTGTTATTTCTAAGAATCCTTATTTGGTAAATCCTAATTATTCCAGGATCTCAAGCTGAGTTCAAGAGCATTTCGTAATGTCTATGAGCCACCCAGATCATTCGAGGTGGCTGGTTGCGTGTGTATGTGTGTGTTTTAACGTTTTACGAAGTCTAAAAATACATACGTCTCTCACAGGAAACAAGCTCAAGTTCTGATAAACAGCAATTCACTGACAGGTTAGGCTGAAAAGCAATTCACTTGCACGCAGAGTGGCATGTCTGTGCTCCAGAGCAGGCAGTCAGCACTGCAGCCAGCTCGGAATCAGACATTGTGCAGGCAGGCGGGTGGGCAAGGAAGAAGGCGAGGGCACAGGGAGGTTGGAGGGGGCCCTGGGGGAGCAGTGGGGCAGGGGTGTCAGCGCTTGCCTTGGTTTTGTAAGGTCGATGGGGTATGTGTGCACGTATGTGTATTGGAGGCAAAGGGCCTGCCACAGTGAAAAGCTGGAAGATTAGGGCATGGATGAAGGCATGTGCTCCTGGGACACAGTAATAAGCACGGGGGAGGGGGGAGGAACAACTATTGTGGGTCATACAACTTGCACTTGGCAATAGACTTTCATCTGAGGAACTACATTTGTGTGGTTATCTCTGTTTATGTGCACAAACTGCAGCCACGCATGGCAAGACCTGTACAGGGAGATACATATGTTTCTGGGTAGAATGAAAGGGCTTGTGTGTTTTGCTTTTGATATGAACAAATGCCGGAGGCCTTTGGAAGTGAAGCAAGGGACTGCAGGATTGTTTGTTAAGCCCAACATGGGATGGCTGATGCGGGGAGTTGAGACTGGGAGATGGAAGGAGAGAGAAGGAAAAAGGACCAGAAAAAAAATCGATCTGGCCCCAGAGTCGAACCTCAACTGAACAAAAACTGCTCTTGGGGAAATGATTGTGTCTGGGGTACCAGGACAAATTCTGTGCCCCCACTCACCACATTCTTGGTGCAAACGGTTGAGTGATGGCCGAACATGTTTTGAATAGCTAAGTGACTTCATTGAGCGATGTCTATTTGACGCATACTGCATTTGGTGCCCTTTCTCAATCCAAGCTGCTGCCTTTAACATATTCTGCAGAGGGGCTCTCTGCAGAATACTATATGCTCTTCCCTAGCCGGAGAATCAATATCAGAAAATTAATAGGGACTGTTTTAAACACACACGCACACACACCCCTCCTTTTAAAAAAAATGAAGAGCCTTTCATACGGCTAGTCATTAGCAGTGGAGAGACTTCCATTTAATTAAACATTTATGACAGACTTTTATTCCAAAAGAGAAGAAAAGCAAACTGAATGAGGGTTGCTTTAGGGAAATGATCATAGCCTCTCTGGGATTTTAGTTAGATGGATAGAGATATGTCACTAAAAGATTACAGAGGGAAGACAGGACAATATTTTAGGCAAAACGTGACCAGTAATTGGTGAGTTGTCATAAATACGCTTTTTTGCTTGTCCAATTCTTAAGGTGTGTAATTGTTAATAATTCATAACTGCCAGTAGACCAGAGCATAAGAGGTAGCTCCGGATCACTTGTGCATTAAAAGGCCTAAGTATTTTCATTAAAATCCCATCTGTTTGGTGCCCACATCCTCAAATTACCCACTCCCTTGCAACTTTCTCACCAAGCCGCACAGCCTCTTGCTCTCCCCCTGAATCATCCGGAAAAGGTTAGAATTGCAACACTGGCTAAGGATTGTGGAGTGTGCAGGCAAGCTGTCGATGTAGCCTGGCAGGACGCTTTCCCCAGTGAAAGGCCAAGCAGGCAGGGGAGGACCGAGCCGGGCCCCACTCAGGGCTCCTGCTACTGTCCACTTGTAGCCAAGGCCTCAACAGTCAGGGTGATTGCCCAAGGCCCCAGGCTACCCTGGCCTTTAATTTCCAAAACCTCTGTAGAAAATGGGGCTTTCAGACCTGGGACCACGTTGAGAAGTTGACTCAGAGATTTTAAACCACTTCTCCCCAGAGATGGCATTTCTTCCCAATAGTTATAAGTGCACAGATTTCCATGGGCTCTTCCTATGGGTGTTGATACGCCTGTGTTTTTGAGCATCAAAAACAGGGTCGGCCTTTGCAGATATCACATTGTCAGTGCTTCCGGTTCCCACTACCTGGCTCTCTGGGGATAAAGTGGACTTTCTAAAAGATCCGAGCCTCTCTCTTCCCACCACCTCTTGATGTGTGTTTTCTGCTCATCCTCGTAAAGTTGTGAACAGATTTCAAACCTTTTTCCCAAGATGCTGCTAATGACTCCAGGTGAAAGACAACCTTGTCTTCTAATCCCATTTTGCTCTCTGGTTCTTGTTAGAGTTTTTTATGCCTGGAGCTGATTTTTGTCCTGATCAACCTCTTGATGAAATACAAAGTAGAATTGTACACCCTTGCCTCTATGGTTGCTTCTGAAATTAAATGGATCTGCCAGAGAATAGAAGGGATGTGACCACCTGTTAGGGGCAGATGCAGGGAGAGGGGAAAGTGATTAGGAGAAAATATCGTTTATTCCTAACCCTCTGCAGAGTTAATAACAATTCTCTCTCTGTGTGTGTGTGTGTGTGTGTGTGTGTGCTTGAACTACCTAGCAGGCTGGATTCCTTAATGGGATTTGGGGAGAAAGGCAAAGGGGGAGGGAGGGTTGGCTGCTACACATGGATACAGGGAGGCAGAGAGTGGTAGGGGAAGTTCTTGAACTTTTCAGGAAAGCTATGTTAACAGCTTACAGATGGAGAGATGACACTGGCCCTTTCAGAAAAGAGTTCAGTAAAATCTGCACCAGGGCACTGAAACTGCTCACTGCAGGCAAGGTGTCTCTGGGCTGCGTGGTGGCTGGCCGCTTAGGATATTAACCTCTGTTGTCACAGCAAGGGACTGTCGTCTCCAGGGGCAGCAAAAAAAAATCCACTTTTTGTGTTCATTCTATCTTGTGCCTTCTTCCCTTCTGTTTGGGCTTCACGCCTCCCCCGGAGGATTTGCAGCCCTGCAGAGGAGGAGCCAGCCACTGGTACAACGTGTCTGTGGCAGAAACAAACCATCCACGCCACTTCTCTCCCTCTCTCTCTCTCTCTCTCTGTCTCTCTCTCTCTCCCCCCCCCCTTAGAAAGGACAGCTGATTATAGGGTACACACAGCACCAAGCTTTTTCCCTACACAGACTTCTCAGTCCCGTCTATGGAGCGTCTCTGCCATCAATGGCTTCTCCTGTCTCCCCTTCTGTATGCTGTTTGCTCACAGGGACTGGGCATGCCAGGCTCCATCCTTTGCTCTCTTGCGAGCAAGAAAGGGTTTCCGTGTTCTGAAATCCTCTTTCCTGAGTTCATCACTGCGTCGCTTTTGCTTCTCCTGTGAAGTGACAGAGTGAGCCAGGCTCAGTTCGACTCTGGCTTTCTTGTTGTAGAGCAAGGAAAGTAGATGTTGTTTGTTTCATCTGAGGAAAGTCACCTGTCTTTCCCAGGTACACTTTCCTTTAAGCGGGGATGAGCTGAGTGTGGAAGTTACTAATGGTCCCTCATACTGGACATATTATTGCTCCATTATCTCCAGGGTGAATCAACTCCTGGAGGTACTTGCACATAGTAGGTACACAAGAAGCATTTTTTAGTGCATGGATTTGGGATTTCTTAAAATTATTGAGATGAATTAAAGCATCATAATGGCATGTGATAATCAAGTAATCAAGACCAAAAAAAGAGAGCTAGAGAAAGATATGGGGAACAGGAAGTGAGGTAGTCAGAGTGACTTGTTTGTTCTTCCTGGAACTTCTTTTTTTTTTGAAAGAATAATAATGAGTCATGAATTCACTATTATAAAGAAGAGAACTCAAAAGAGGAGCCCGTCATTTGGTTGCACAGCTCCTAATTGGCTAAAGTGAAGGCACATTATTCAAGGGAAGGTAGAGAAAATATGCGTGATGGGGAACAAAAACCAACCAACAGTTTTTCTTTCCTTTTTTGCTTTTAAAGTATATGCAGGTTGAGTTTAAGCTTTGCATTCTCCAGAATAAACCCCACAGGGCAAAAGAACAGGCATTAATCATGGGTGCTTCTCACTTGATTTCTGCACTCCATTCTCTTTACCGAGCCTCCCAGCCAACTTCCAAGATCTTTCAGCTTCCCCTCCCAACGTCCTGGGTTCTAATCAGTGTTCTCCACCGCATTCTCCACGACCGTCTCCACCCCCATTTCACTGAGCCTCCTTCACCAAGAAATGTTTCTCAGGTTCTTGCTCATTCACACCCCACCCTTGCCAATGCCTCTGATTTTTGGGGTGGTGAAAATGAGGTGCATGGGTGTGAAAGGCATGCCAAGGTCACCTGGGTGGAAATGGCAGAGCCAGGACTTGATTCCAGACCTTTCGTGACTCATTCATCTGCGTTTTCACCCTGCCCTGTGCACTTCCAAATAATCCACAGAGGGGTCTTCACTGGGCCATTGACCAGTGTGGGCTTTGCTCAAGTTCATGACCAGGATAGCTTTCAGTTCTGTTTCCATTCCTGTTCCCGGCATTGAGCGCTCGGTGTCAACCTGAGTCTGACCCGTCTGACTCACCCTGACAGGCTATTTCCCACCAAGCTGCCATCTCCAGCCACTCTGAATTTGTAGTTTCACGACCTCTCTCCCGCCAGCGGGATGAGTGGCCCAGGCTCGGGGAGAGGGAGCAACACACCACCACATTTTGTTTTCTTTATTTCTTATTGTGTGATTTGTATGGAAATGTACAGAGAAAATTGACCTTCCATTCACAGTTTATTTACATTTTGTTTCATGGCATTGACTGTAGACCCCACAAGGTAGCAGAGTTCTTCCCACTTCCTTCCTGTATTGCCCATTTTCATGCCCTCTTCTAAGTTTTGTTGTTGTGTACTGTTGTGTCAGAGCTGACCCATACCCGACCTTCCAGTGGGTTTTCAGAGGCAGTAAATCGTCCAGGAGGAGATTGTCCATTCTTCCCCTGAGGAGCAGCTGATGGATTTGAACCACATACCTTCATGTTAGCAGCTCAATTGCTGTCATATGGTGGATTTTTCTAGGGAGTGCATTTCTACCTGGACAATGCCAGATTTCTGATGCTGAACTTCAGGCCAAACTTGCAGTTGCCTTTTTCTCTTATAAAGCAAACTTTGAAGGATTCTCATTGTAAATCATCCATTGGGTTTTGTATTTCAGGTATTTCTCAGAGATTAGCCAATGTCCTCTGTAACTCTTGGAAGTTTTAGATGACATTTCGTCATGTGCTTGAGAGACTTTCATAGTTGCAAATACCTGAGGCACTTCAAGTGTTGCAGCCTTAGATGCTGTGTGATTGGGAACAAGTTACTAGACCTCTCTGATCCTCAGTTCACCCCTTTTTTTTTAAAAAAAAAGGAGATATACTTGTCTTGTTGCCTATTTCTTGTTGTTATTGTTTGGTGCATAGAGTCCACTATGACTCATTTCAACTCTATAATCAAAATTTTGCCCTCTTCTCTGCCATCCTCATGACCTCTGCCTGCTTGAGCCCATTGGCACTCTAACAGTGTACCTCCTTGAGGGTCTTCCTCTTTTTTGGTGACCCTCTACCTTTCCTAGGATGATGTCTTTTTCAAGGAAGGCCCCTCTTAACAAGATGACACCCTTGGTAGCAGCAGTCAGGAAATAAAGAGACACAGTGCACTGGGAAAATCTGCAGTTAGGGACCTCTCCAAATTATGGAGGAGTGATGATGTCAGTTTGAGGACTAAGGTGCATCTGATAGTCTTTCCGACCACTTGCTATATATCTGAGAGCTGGACAGTGAATAAAGATGGCAGGAAAAAAGAGTTGTCACCTTTGAGCTGTGTTGTTGAAGAAGAGCACTGAACATCCCATGGGCCGCCAAGAGAATGAACAGACCTGTCATGGAGAGGGTGCAGCCAGAGTGCTCTTTGGAGGCAAGAATGATGAGGCTTCGTCTCACGTACTTTGCACATGTTGCTAGGAGGGGCTAGTCCTTGGAGAAGGACAAGATGCCGGGAAGGGTGGAGGACTAGAGAAGGAGGGGAAGACCCTCAACCAGATGAATTGACACAGTGACTGCTGCAATGAGTTCTTGTGTGTCAGGAAGTGTGAGAATGGCATAGAGTAGAACAGGGTTCGAATCTTTTGTTCATGGGTTCACTATGAGTCATACTCACCTCAGTGGCACTTAACAACAACAACAAGATGACCAAAATATGGGAGACAGAGGTGCACTATTCTTATCTCTAAGGAGCACTCTGGTTGCACTTTCTCCAAGACAGACTTGTTTGTTCTTTTGAAAATTCATGGTATATTCAATACTCTTCACCAACATCACATTTCAAAGTAACCCATTCCTTCTGTGTTGTCCTTATTCATTGTCCAACTTTCTGATGCATAAGAAATAATAAAAAATACCATGCCCTGCATCAGGCACAGTTTAGTCTTTAAACTGATGTCTTTGCTCTTTAGCACTTTGAAAGAAGTCCTTGACAGCAGACTTTCCCAATGGAACCCGTATTTTGATTTCTTAACTGCTGCTACTAAAATGAAATAGTAAATGATCCAATTAAAATGAAATCCTCGACAAGCCCACTCTTCTCCGTCTATCGTGATGTTGCCTGTTGGTCCAGCGGTGAGGATAGTTTGTGTTCCTGATGTTGAGATGTAATCCATATTGAAAGCAGTAGTCTTTCATCTTCTGCAGTAAGTGCTTCGAGTCCTCTTCGCTTTCTGCAGGCAAGGTTGTGTCATGTGCATAAAGCAGTTTGCTGATGAGTCTTCCTCTAATCCTGATGCCACCTTCTTCTCCATATAATCCAACTTCTCAAATTATTTGCTCAACATACATACTAAATAGATAAGAGAAAAGAGACAAGTATGCCACACACCTTTCCAGATTGTAAACCATGCAGGGTTTTCTCGTTCTGTTTGGACAACTGCTTCTTAGTCTATCATCAGTAATACTTATCTAGTCCACCTCAGTGCCAGGATATTGAATGAAAAAGTGTCTGTCACCTTCTCAAGGTCTCCTCTGACTCTTTTATTTGACATTTTAATCAAACCCCTATCCAGGATCCCTCACGCATCCCTCTTATCCTATTTTTATTTTTATAGATTTCTCTATTTTAGCATAGGGAGCTGTGATGGCCTATGGTAAGGAATTGTGCTGTCAATCCAAAGACATGAGGTTTGAATCTGCCAGCTGCTTGGGGGGAAAGATGAGCACTTTCTTCTCGTGTGATTAGCTACCTCTGAAAACCTGTTGGGGGCTCAGCTATGGATTAGGGCCCCACCTCGGCAGTTTACAACAACAGCAACGTTTTCACACTGTAGGTAATTCACTCTTCAGATTTATCATCTGCCTCCCTCCACTAGACTGTCAGCTCCAAGAGGGCCGGAAGGTTGCTCCGTCCCACTCACAGCTGCATTCCTGGCCATCGTGACCAGGGCAAAGCTTCAGCTTGCCTTTGTAGGTGAAGGAGTATACCTGGTGGACACACAGAAATAGCGGTCCCTCTCTGCAGTCGAAAGATTGTTCTTCAAGTTATACACTGTGAGCGATGGTGTGAAAGCAATGTGTTTTAACATTTAGAAACAAAAATAATGAACTCTGCACAGGGGAGAGAATGGGAGAGAGGCTCAATATGAGAGACAGTAATAAAATGAGATCATAAAAGAGCAAGTGCTCAAGCAGGGAGGGAGTGCCTGGGAAGAAGTGCTGGGGGTGAAAGTCCTCTAAGTAGATCCCAGCCCATCCTGTCTTCTTCCTTCTACATCATCTGGCATGTCTGGTGCAGGGTTCCTCGGACAGAGCTGCCCCAAGAGTGTTCACTTTCAACTCAGGGGAGGGAGGTAGTTAAGAAACTCTATATCCAGACTGGCAATGGAAGAGATTGTTCACCATCTTAAATTTCAGTGGCTCCTTTTAGCCCCCAAATGAGCATGTGGGGCCAAAATCCATAATGAAATGGAAGACATTTTAGGTCTGCAGGTTACTTCACAATTGCAGAGCAGGCAATTGCTTCCAGGGTTGATTTTATGTGCTACATCCTACAGGACCACCACAAAGTGCCAGGAACTAGGCCAGAGGCTACAGGCACAATGGGAAGCTGTACTTTTCAGGGTCTTTGCCCTCAAGAGGCCTTAAGGTCTAGTGAAGAAGACAGTTCCTATTCAAAGCATCTTCCCAATATCTGCAAATTACTGTGGCAAGTGCTACTACGGGCTGGTAGATGAGCTCTGAGAGTTTAGACTACTAAGAGTTGTCTTAGTTTCTTACAGCTGCTATAACAAAATATCCTGAAGTGACTGGCTTTTCAGAAAGGAACTTCATTGTCTCATGGGTCTGAAGCTACAAGGTCACGTTAGAGTGTAAGCCATGTTAAGTACCCCCCCCTCGGGATTCTGAGAGAGAAGCTGTTCCGTGCCCCTCTCCTAGCCCTTGGTGGTGTCTAGCAAGTCTTGGTGATCCTTGACTCCTCACTTCATCTGCCTCCATCGTCATGGGCCCACTCTTCTTTTCTTCTTTCTTCAAATTGGCTCTTCTCCAATAAGGACAGGAGTCATATCTGCTCGACTCCCACACGACCTCCTGTTAACCTTCAAAATCCCCATTTCCAAGCAAAGTCACCTTCACACATACGTGAATTAGAGTTAGGATTCCTCCCGTGGGATTTACTGCCTCTGAAAACCCACTGGAGGGTCAGCTCTGGGTTGGTTCCAACTGGACGGTATACAGCAAACAGATGTTGAGGGAACACACGTCAACTGCTGACAGAAGTATACCTAATCTGGAAGGCCTTTCGTGAGGAGGTGAGATGTGAGGGAAGAGCCAAGGATGAGTAGGAAATAACTGGGCAGAACAGAGAAAGAAAGAACATTCCAGATGGAAAGAGAGGAAGTGCAGAGATCTGTAAAAAAGGTGTGAGTCAAGTACTGGTAGAAGGAAGGATGGTGTGGGAGTGGGTGCAGAAGTATCTAGAGTCCCAAGTTCAGGGTCATATGACAAGTCTCCATCATGTTTCTAAAGCAGTAAATCTTTACAGGAGTCTGCCCTTCTTTCTCCCGCAGAGCCACTGGTGGATTCAAACCTCTGAGCTGTCTCTAAGAAGCATGACCTTTTACTTACTATGCCACCAGGGCTCTTTGAGGTCTTACTAATTTGATAACCTATAATTAACACCATTGGTACCAGCGATCAGGAAATCAGGAGATGTACTGCACTAGGAAAGTGCATTTGGGGACCTCTCCAAATTATTGAGGAGCAATGATGTCAGCTTGGGGACTAAGGTGCATTAATCCAGGCCATGGTCTTTCCAATCACTTGCTTTGCATCTGAGAGCTAGACAATGACTAAGAATGATAGAAGAAGAATTGATACCTTTTAGATGTAGTGTTGGTGAAGAGTACTGAATATTCAATGGACTCCCAAAAGAACAAGCAGGTATTTCTTGGAGAAAGTACAGCCAGAGTGCTTCTTAGAGGCAAAGATAATAAAGCTTCATCTCACATACTCTGGGCAGGTTGCTAGGAGAGGTTATTCCTTGGAGAGAGACATCATGCTTGGACAAGAGGAGGATCAGCAGAAAAGTAGAAGCCCCTCAACCACGTGGACTGTCACAGTGTTTGCAGTAATGGACTCGAGTGTGTCAGGAAGTGTGAGGAAGACACAAGATAGGACAGAGTTCAGATCTGTTGGTCATAGGGTCGCTATGGGTAGTATGCAACTCAATGGCACCTGAGAACAACAATAATCTTTTATTTCTAAATCTTTTCTTTCTAATCTTTTCTTTTAAAAGCACCTTGTTACCTGTCTTCTGGGTTTTTTGTGTGACCTTGGGCTAGTTAATTCTATCTCTGTGTCTCAGTTACACCGTCTAGGAAATGATAACACTAAGGCCTCCCCTAAAAGTGGTTTGAAGAAGCCCTGGTGACACAGTGTCAAGCTGTCAACAACAACAACAAAGTCATCGATTGGAATCCCCCAATCATTCTGCAGGGGAAAGATATAATAGTCAGCTTCCATTCACAGCCTTGGAAACACCACAGGCCAGTTCCCCACTCTCTAGGGCTTTTATGAGTAGGGATTGATTCAATATCATCAGAGCTTTCAAAATGGTTTAGAGGATTGTGGTAGCTGTTTCCTCCTCTTCTTTGCTATTCCACCCCAACTTCTACCCCAATCTGAACATGGCCCAAAACATCTCACACAGTGCAGAATAGAAAAGAAAAGAAAAGAAATAAAAGGCTAGAGCTCTGATGAACTTGGTTTAAAAACTGCTTACACTTTCTCAAAAAGTTGCAAATAGAGATACCATTTGACCCAGCAATTCCACTGCTAGGAATATACCCCGAAGAGACCGTAACTGACATCCAAGCAGATACATGCACACCCATATTTATCATGGCTTTGTTCACAATAGCAAGGAGTTGGAAACAACCTAAGTGCCCATCAACAAATGAATGGATAGAGAAGCTCTGGTATATTCACACAATGGA